>NC_041049.1:3572285-3872285 GCF_900634775.1 Gouania willdenowi
TTGGCTCCGGGCCTTTCTGTTTCCATAGCTCCAGCTCTCGGAGCCAAAAACCAGAGCTACGCTGGCTCCACATTAGCTTCTGGGCTCCAGCTCAGCTCTGAAGTGGGCGGGTGGTAGGCGGGGTTATCGACGGTCCTCCAAAAACGAAAAGCAGCCATTTTTTTTTAAGCTAACGAGCGGCCGGTCACGTTAGCGCAAAAAAAAAAAAAAAACTATTTAAAAGTGAGTCTAAAGTGAGTGAAAGAAGACAGAGCAGTGGTCAGAGGAGGAGAACATTGTTTCCTGGTTCTGTGGGTGTCTGAAGAGGTTCAGCCATGGAGGAGCTCCTCCTGGAGAAAGAACTGTAAGTTTGATTTAAACTACTACCAATAATAACTTGCTACAATATTCCCTCATCAATATTATGAAGGTTTCGTCTATCGTGGTGCAGGCTAGCCAGTTAGCCACTGGTTAGCTAGGAAACCATAACAATACTTTAATAAGCAGCAGTAATAGTTCATTGATCTGTATTCAGAACTGATCTTATTGTTACACAATGATTATGTAATAATATTAATGAACTATGTGGTAACAACGTTTCTGAGTTAGATTTAAAGGTTCATCTGTAGCTCAGCTCGTCTTCATCTCAGAACAAATCCAGTTAGATTCATTCATTCTATGCAAACATGATCAATATAATCTGTTGGTCCATCCTGAAATATCATTATACACCATTCACTTGAATTTATACTTGTTTATGAATAAATGAAATTATTATTAAGAACTAATATTTTCTATTCCTGGACAAAACAAGGCTCACACTTAATTAAAAAGCATTGTACACTATTTATTATACACTTGTTTTAACATATTTGATTTACTGTCTAGAAGTTTGGGGAAATACATACATGACGAACATCCAACCGTTATTCATAATGTAATAAAAGATCCATCAGACTGATAACTAACACAGGATACAGAGAACACACACATGGATTATTGTTAAAAACACCAGATCTCATCAAACTCAAATCTGTCCAAATGATTTATAAAGTAAAGGTTTACTTCCAAAAGTGTTGCAGAAAAGTTTTTCTTCAGAGAAAAGGGGAAAATAATTTAAAAGAACTACATTTCAAGATGAAAAATACTAGAACAACAGTCAAATGGATGAATATAACAATATCAGGGGTTAAATTATGGAACTGTGTAAGTGATGAAATAAAACAACATAAACCAGTTTAAAAAGCTTTTTTAAATCATATATTGTTAGTAAATATAACAAAGAGTAACAATTTTACCAAGAACATGTCATATATACATTCATGTGTGTTTGATGTGAATGTATAAACTGTATATAAAACTTGTGTAGATTATATATTGTTAAAATAGGAATATAAGCTAATTTTTTTGTGTGTGATTATCTAGAACCTTGTTTAGTTTTATTGTGATAGAGTAGGTTTGTATAAGCTTTGCTTCAACCTACAGGATTACACAATTGTTTGTTTTTGTATTTTCTTATTGTAGAGACTGCTGAAATAAATAATACATTCAAATATTTTTAATGCTTCTATGCAGGAAAAAAGGAGGAAGATGTTAATGCAGATGTTCTTCCATGGAGCAGTCAGGGACACGGTTCATGGACCAGGACCAGGACTACGTCCATGGTCCATAACCTCCAGCTCATGATGAACTCCTCAGCACTGGTTGGACTGGTGTTGGTTCTGGAGCAGATAGAGGCAGACTTTGGTCCTTTCTAATAGAAAACCCACAGTCAATGTCAATATATATTGAGTTGGTTTATATGTCTATTTTTACTTTGTGTAAATAAAGTTACTTATTTTGTATTCTACAAGGACTTTGTTCGTTGTTTGTTGCCTACTTGTAAACACACACAAGTGTATTTTATTTTCATTCAGATAATTTAATTACTCTTTACATCCACTTTTTGTCAGATAGAAACATAACCTGCTGTAACACACACTATTAGGTTTGTTTTTTTTATTTTGATACATTTATAGATATATATATTTAGTTCATGCAACACTCACCTATTAAGTAGGACATTTAAATACAATGCAGTGCAGATTTCCTCAGATCAAAATTTATTGAAACAAATCAAACAGCAGCAATAGTTATAAAACAAATATGGATCAATAAGGTGTTGCTGATCATTAATAACACAAGTAAACAACATGAGGAGGACACAAACATTTAAATACAGCATCTCTTCAGTCACACAGTAGGTTCTCTGTCCAAACAGATGAATGAACGACATCAGGACCCGTTAGTTTGACACAAACTTGTTCTGATTCTGGTCTTATTGAGTCTCAGCAGTGCGATCACAGACGTGCACAGTCAGCATTAAGAGCATCTATAATGATAAACAAATCAAAATCAACTTGACACGGTCATTGTTTAGAAATAAAACGTCTTTGATAATTACCTGTGTTCACAAATGTCGCCGATTCCTGTGACTCCGATGAAGATGGTTAAAGTTGTTCAGCTGAATCTTTACATAGAATAAGATCATATTCATACGATGTCAACAGTCAAAACATGGGCTTCATTATGGGACAAGCGTTCATGGGTAAACTGTTACGTAATCAGTGACGTAAGGATGTGGCTCCAACTTGCCACTGCTGTGGTGGAAACCAAACCGGTTCTTCAGCTGAACAGGACTATCAGGAGTAGCTCTAGCTCCAAGCGAAAAGCTCGTGCTCTTGGTGGAAAAGAGGAAAGTAGGCAGGGGGAGGGGGCATGTTTGTGTAGAGTTGTTCCCTTTCCAGAAAAGAACCTGAGAGACATGAAGAAGGCAGATGAGCAGGCGGTGCACCTCAAGAGGAAGATTGGGCTGCTGCCAGCCGTGTCCTTCATCATCGGGACAGTGGTGGGCAGTGGGATCTTCATTGCCCCCAAGGGGGTCTTGATGAACAGTGGCAGTGTGGGGCTGTCCCTGTTGGTGTGGGCGCTCTGTGGCGTGCTCTCACTCTTTGGTAAGAACCAACAAATTCATCAAAGATTCACAAAGTGTTGTGGCGGTTTGGGGGGTGAATGAGTAGGAGTCAATCTTTAGGGTTGCTGGTCAGATGTAGACACAAAACGGTCTGGGAAAACTTTCAGTGTGTGCCTTAGTGAATCAGCTGCTGCTGCTCAGTGCTCTCAGTGTTATGTATGTAGCTGATGGCGGTAGTCATGACATAGCAGAGCCTCCTCAGGCAGAGACCATGGTGAATGCTATCCGTGCTTGATCGTATCTAGCCTGCTTAGAACTGACCAGGAGAGAGTTGTGTAATTACTTATCACTGAGAACAGGAAAGCATTGAATGTGATAGATTCTTATTATTTATATATATTTTTCATTATGTTGTCCCATGCAGTGTTAACTTTGATTTAGTTTTAGTTGTAGTGTTTTGACTAAAACGCAACTTAGGTTTAGTCAAAGTTAGTCATCAGGACTATTTCAGTTATAGTCTAGTTTTAGTCTTTAAGATTATTAAGATATTAGTCGACTAAATCTTATATACAGATATAGTTGATTAAAATATAAAGCATAAGAGTTTAGGTTTTTGATGTGATCAATGCGTGAGACCACATAATCACATGTTCTGATTGGATTTCGTCTCAAGTGATGGAATTATAGTTTAGTTTTCATTTCTGTCTACGGGACTCCAAATCTAACAATGCAATGTATAAACTTTTCTGAAAATGTCAACAAACGGAGTCTTTACAGTGGATATCGAAACAAGCTTTCGAGAGGTAAGTTACATTCCTTTTCATGCAAATTATCTGTGATTTATTGATCTATGAGGCCTACACTATGGGGCGGATTCACGAAAGGTTAAGGGGTATTAAAACATGTACAAACGTCACTCCACGCTCTGGTAAGGAGTACAAAGGCCAAGGAATCAGGAGTGTGCCACCGCTGTGCTTCCCAATGCGCCCTCAATACATTTAGCGCATTTCCTTCTAATGCGCAAAAATAAGGGAGGAGGAAATGCAAATAAATTCATGCAGGGGGAGCAATGCGATTCATGAAATCTGGAGCTGTTTGCGGTGATAGTTTTAGTACCAGAAAATAGTACAACTGACAATCAGATGCAAACACACACGCAGAGATCATTGCTACAGTAAATGTGGATAGAAAACACAGCAGAGATTTAAAAAAGGCTCCAGTTGTGTGTGTATCTGAGAGAGAGAGAGAAAAAAAGCAGGATGTGCATCCATCTCTCCTCCGCGGGTCACTGTCTTACACACGCGCACGCTCAACCGCTCTCATGCACCCATCTGTCACATCCATGCACATTTCCCTACTGCGAGATGAATAAAGAATATCTATCTATCTATCTGCTGTAATTCATCCATTATTTTATTTGTTTCCTCTACTAACACCTCTAAGTCTGCTGCTTCACATTTTAATTTTTGCTTCCGGGCACTAATGTTCACCCTCCATGTTCAACACAACACGTACAAAAAGCCCATTTAAATAAGGGAGGTCTGCACCAGTTCTGCATGTGCACTAATCATTGCTGCAATCTTAGGGAATTCCGCACAGCAGGTGAAAAACGGGCATCACTAAAGGACCTAACGGACACTAAATCGACCCGCAGGGGCCTCTGCGGTCCAATTCAGATCAAATTTTTCTGTATTTGGCCCCTGCAATAAAATGAGTTTGTCATCCCTGATTTAAACTAAGAATGTACCACATTACTCTTGTAAACAAAGTAATGTTCTTCACAAGTTCTTTATTTTCAGTGTTTTAAAAAAAAACAAGGATAAATGTTCAGACCTGAGAGTTTAAATGTGGGTTACCATCATGTACTGTATTGGTTGGCCTTGAGGACGGTTGTAATCCAGATTGTCCAGCTGGCTATTGTCATCAGTTTTGTCATGTTTTTAATCGTCAGATGATAATGAAGAATGATCTCATTCAAACATGGCTTTTACCCCCACCTTCCTTTAGGCTCATTGTGTTACGCCGAGTTGGGAACAAGTTTTACAAAGTCGGGAGGTCACTACACTTACCTCCTGGAGACGCTGGGGCCACTGCCTGCCTTCCTCCGAATCTGGGCTGAGTTTGTTTTCATCCGGTCAGAACAATTTACATTTCTAACATGTTCTGGGCTAAACCTGAAGTAAATGTAAACATGTTTCCCTCTCAGACCCGCTGTAGCGTCCTACGTGGCCTTAGCATTCGGACGTTATGTGGTGGAGCCCTTTTTCACACCCTGTGAAGCTCCTACGGTTCTCATAAGGCTCGTCAGCATCCTCGGAGTGAGTAAGTGGATTTACTGCTGTTACCTTGTACCTTTCTATCACTGGATTGATGCAGGGGTAGAACCTCTTAGAATGTTGAACCTGGAAACATAAATACGTAGTCCTAAACCACAATCTTCACAGAGGGTTCGTGTGGCAGCAAATTATCTAATAATGTAACTCTGTGCCTTTTTTCTCTTCTTCTTGGGGGTAGCCATTCTCCTTCACACATCTTATCTTATACATATCAAAAGACTCAAAACACACACCAAAGACACACACACACACACACACACACACACACACACACACACACACACACACACACACACACACACACACACACACACACACACACACACACACACACACACACACACACACACACACACACACACACACACACACACACTAGGGCGACCGTGGCTCAGGTGGTAGTGGGTCGTCTTCTGATCGAGAAGTTGGCGGTTCGATCCCAGTACCTGACTATGTGTCGAAGTGTCCTTGGGCAAGACACTGAACCCTAAGTTGCTCCCAGTGGTCGACTAGCGCCTTGCATGGCAGTCCTGTCCCATTGGTGTGTGAATGTGAGAGTGATTGGGTGAATGAGCTGATATGTAAAGCGCTTTGAGACTGTTTCAGTGTGGTGATAAAGCGCTATATAAATCAAGTCCATTTACCATTCCAAGTCCATTTACACACACACACACATCCACACACCAAAGACAGAGCCTCCGTCGTCATAGTGTGAACAGATGTCTCTTCCGTGGGGGGGATGGCCTGTATCTCCTTTTGCCCCTTTTGTTTTAATACAAACAGTTCCTTTTGGTGGAGGGGGGAAGGGGAGGGGGAGACTGCAGGAATATCATTGCTTCAGGGTCTTTCTCTCTCTCTTGCTGTGAACTCCGAAGCTGGTGGTCGCTCTCTTTTCCTTTCAGTACATGATCTTGCTTGGGACGGGGGGCCAATCATTCTTCTCAAACAATTGTATTCTTTTATTTCAGTTGTAGAATAAATCCATTTTTATTAATTCATCAACTCATGTCTGGTTCATCGATTTCACAGTGCAGCGGAGAACACCATTGAAGGTAACACTCTAAATCCACCATTACAGTTGCAAGAGGGCGTTATGTGGTAGAACCATATACTCGCTGTAAAGCTCCTACAGTTTTCATGAAGCTTGACAACCTCCATCCGAGTAAGTAAGGGGATTTACCCCATGTTGGAATTTTATCATTGTATTGGGGGCTTGTCCAGTATCAAAACCAGTGACCTCTTGAAAACTGATATGGCTTGGTTTAGCAACTGATATATTGAAAGGTAACTGGACAAAGTGTGAGTAAGTCATGCTTGTTCAATTTCTGGAAAATTATAGCAAACAGAGGCCTTTAGGACACGGCAACACAAAACTTAACTAAGCCAGGGAGCAAGAGAACAGAATCGGATGAGACCCTCTTTAAGGCATTCAGGATTAGCAGTGTACACGCAGCTCTTCTGGCAAATCAGGAAACTCTGACTTGTGAGAGAATAACAGAGCATTATATAATGGGGGAGCCTTCTTTACACTCTGTGAATCTCCCACGTTTCTAATAAGGCTTGTGGTTTTACTGTTCTCTCTTCAAACCTTTCTATCACTGGATTGGGGGCTTGTCCAGGATCTATACACAAATTGTAATGCCCAGGCTCAGTAAGTGCAATAATCAAGGGAACCGGACAACATACGAGAACATTGTTTGGGTTTACCTACCACAAAATTATGACAAAACCAAGGTCCGGCAACAACATAGTAGGCCCGAAAGATTGTCACAAAGCAATAGTGCAGGACATGGAAAAAGTGTTGAGAATCAGTGGCAAAATGAACCAGGGAATGCCACCTTGTACAAAATGAGGAGGTATGGTAAGGGCCAAACCCATGTACCAGCCAGCATCTCTGCAGTGGGCCTGGAGCCATAACAGGGGGTTAGACCCTAGGAATCTCCCTTGGTTCTCATTAAATTTGTAGTGGGTGAGTGATTTCACTTGTCTAGTTGTGTTCTTTTATCACTGTATTGAAATTTCATTCACTTCCTTTGTATTTCTGCAGCGCTTGTCGTGGTTGTCAACTCCCTGAGCGTCAACATGGCCTCTCGCGTGCAAGTCACCCTGACTTTTATTAAGATGTTCGCGCTGGTCCTCATCATCATCCCTGGAGTCATGGCCTTGGCCAAAGGTGGGAAGATGGGATTCCTCAAGACATAATTAGGCTGTAAAGAACTACTGAATTCTGTTTTGCAGGGAGGACCGAAAACTTTCAGAGAGGCTTCGAGGTGGATGCGCTCACGCTGGATCGGTTGCCGTTGGCGTTCTACAACGGCCTTTATGCTTATGGTGGCTGGTGAGAAAACCAAGCGGCTTTTTCTGGATGGCAAAATGAGTCCAGTCTAAACCATGTCCATCCGTTTTCCTTCAGGTTCTATCTGAACTATGTCACAGAGGAGGTCATAAACCCCAACAGGTTTTTTCCTGAAGATACTTTCGTTCTAAACTGCTCACATTTCAAGGAAGTTCTTCCTTAAATTTCCTGTTTTGTCTTTTCACTTCTCTCTCTAGAAACATCCCACTGGCAGTAATCTGTTCTATGGTGACTGTCACAGTCTTCTATGTGCTTGTTAATGTTGCCTACTATACCATAATGACGCCTGCGGAGATTCTCCATTCCGATGCCGTTGCTGTTGTCAGTACTTATCTTTGAAACATTCAAAATGAGAAGAAACATTTTCAAAGCAGCTCTGATACGATGTGTGTGTGACCACGCAGATGTTTGCCGATCGAGCTCTTCCAGGACTCACTTCGGTGATTCCTTTCCTTGTCGCTCTGTCTTGTCTCGGTGCACTTAACGGCGGCTTCTTCGGGGTTCCAAGGATGCTGTTTGTCGGGGCGAGAGAGGGTCACTGGCCGTCCATCTTTTCCATGATTCACATCCGAAGACACACCCCTTTACCAGCTGTGCTGTTTCTGGTAAACCATGATTCCACATGTGTCTGTGTATGAAGTGTTATCAGCCACATCTGCCTGGAATATTGAGAAATAAATCCAAAGACGACAACAGCAAAATTAATTTTAGACTAAAATGTGGCTGTGTTTGAATCGAAAGAGGGTTCAGAGCGGTGTTGTTCTCCCTGAAAGGTACGTTCACACCGAAAGAGACTCCAGGAACTGTGGAAACTCAAGCGACTTTCATTCAAGCGACGCAACTCAAGCACTTCCAGGGACTCAATCGCACGATCTGAGTCACTGGAAGTTTAAAGTTGATAATTTTGAACTTTTCAAGCGACTTTGAATGTGTCGCGACAGCCAATTGGCAACGAGTTTCTCCCTACGTCACTTCCGTGGTCGTCACGTCACTGGAGAAACATGGACGCCGTCGAGCCTTCTGTTTTTTTCTAGATTTTGTACAAGTACGTGGTCGCAATCATGGTAAGATCAGCCATGTTTTTTTTAAATTGAAAATTGAGTCGGAAACAGGCTTTTAAATGGGCGGGGTAGATGAAGCCAGCAAAAAATACGACTATGTTCAAGCGACTCATCACTCAGCACTGGAAACTCACATTACCACTGAAAACGATAGAGCCTATCCCCGCCACTATGAATTGGTCAAAATAGTTTCATATTCATCCAATCGCAGATCCATTAACAAAGCGTACTGTTGTTCGTGAAATAGACGATGAGATTGATTTGATATGAAAATTTCGATTATCACACCATTAAAATGACGGCACCGACACCTCCTAGGATATTAATGGAATTAGACGATTCACAGAAATGATCCATTTAAAATAAATTTACGGATCAGTGGAAAATTGCCATCTATGTAAATGAATGTACATCACAGCTAAGTCTCAGTTTAAGGTTCACTCACCTTATTGATCTATTGTTTGTTTCCAGTACCCTTTGGTGGTGTTGATGTTGATGAACGGAGAGATCTACAATCTCATCAACTTTGCCTCCTTCTCTCGATGGTTCTTCATCGCCCTGGCGACCACGGGAATGCTCGTCCATCGGTATCGCTTCCCTCTCCACCCGAGACCCTTTAAGGTTAGGGCCTCTCTGAACTCACTCACGCATTAAGTATCGGAACGTCGAACTCGCCGACAGCTTTTGGTTGATCATCAGGTGCCTTTGGTCATCGCAGTGACCTTCACGGTGGTCTCCTTCTTCCTCGTTGGTCTTTCCCTGTACTCGGACCCCTGGAACACCGGCGCCAGCTGTGCTCTCACTCTGACAGGGGTTCCCGTGTACTACGTCATCGTTCATAAAAATCGACTTCCCAGAAGATGCAGACGAGTGTATCGTACGTCGACACACATTAACAGCTACTGTGACTTTTTATTCTCACAATGCTTGTAAACAATAAGAATTGCAAATGATCACTAGCATGGCTACGTTTTAGATACAATAAGTGGATACAACTCTAACCACCTGGTTTTTGCTGACCTGCCACGAGGAGGGAAACTTAAAAATGCCTTGATTATGGGCAGGGCTCCTGGAGCAGTTAAGACACGCCCAGTTTATACTATAAAATCTCCAATGAACAATACATGCTACGCTAACTAGCTACTTAATACTCACTATCGCTATTTATTCTCAATTATCTCAATTCAAACTACTCACCAAAGAATGGAGAGTGATAGTTTTCATAGGAGGTACGGGTCTAACAGAGACACACGATGGTCCAATGATGTCACAGAATCTTGTTCTCAGCCAATAGCAAAATTCAATTGTGTTGTCGGGGTTTCAACCCATAAAGGGCAGTCACTATTACATTTTACAACTAAATGTGCCAAATTGAAGTACTTTGACTAACACGTTGAGAGTTGGACCAGGATCAATCAATAAACACTAGTTAATACATTTGTTTTCAGCAGGTTTTGGGGTTTAGTTACTCTTTACATTTGGGGTATTTTGTTGTAAAAATGTACGACTGACTGCCCTCTATGGTTGAAACCAAGATAATACAATTGAATTTTGCTATTGGCTGCGAACGGAGGTTTTTTACGTCACAAAACAATGTTGGCTCCGCCCCTTTTATAAAAACTATCATCTATGGACTCTGCAGTCTGTGGCGAGTGGGTTGGATAGAGAATTGTGAATAGAGTTTTAGTGAGTATTGTTAGTTAGCATAGCATATGTTGTTCTTTGGAGATTTTATAGAATGGACTGGGCGTGTCTTAAATGTTCCAGAAGCTCCACCAATAATCACATTTTTTTAAATTTCGAGCCCAGCCAAGGGTTTAGTTACTCTATGCCAGAGGTTCCCAACCTTTCTGGGGTCGTGACCCCATTTTAATGTCAAATTTCTGATGACCCTTAGCAAAAAGTAGTATACTGAAAGTTCATTTTATTAAGTAAGCTTGAGTATAAGTATAGCAAGTATATGATGTACTTATAGCACACTAGAAAGTATACTAATTTAATACTTCTGACTAACTTGAAACATTTTAAGTTTATAAAAGTATACTTTATAAGGTAATTTCAAGTTTAAAAAAGTACACTCATGTGCAGACAAGGAAAAAAAAAAAAAAACTGCTTGAATCGGGCCAAACAAGGTGTCAGCGGAAAGGTCTTCTCTGCCTGAGTCCAAACATGTGCATGGTACATGCAGTCAGAACTGCGCCCACTAGAGGCAAAACACACAATCACGGTGCAAAAAAAAGTGCTAATTTAATTGACAATGTGGCACCAGCAGACGTGTTTTATTCCCCTGAGTCTGAAGATGTGATTTGTTTACGGCTAGGGGCCGAATGATGGCTCCGTGAATGTATTTATGACCTATTTAATGTTTAGAAGAAAATGGCTGAATTTGCTTTACACGGACTTTAATGTTGTTCTTTAGGATTTTAAAACCATAACAGCCTCTAAACTCATGCCTGATTCTTCTCATCCACAGACTATTGTAGCAAACAGCTGCAGATTCTTCTGGAAGTGGCTCAGCAGGAGGTCCAGACCTACTGACCCCCCTCCCCACACATGGACGTCCCGCGTTCCACTGTGACAGAATTTAAAGAGTAACGACTTGAAATAGAATAGAACACTTTTCTAGATCCTTAAACCTTTATTCCAATATAAATATAGGCATGTTTCTGTTTCACATGTGATCAGATTAAAGTGAACTTAAAGTGACACATGAATACTTGTTTGAAAAACTCACTGCTGTCGCTCCGTTGCCGTTGGATACGGATCATGGGGAAACATCTCACACAGAGCTGAAGCACCTGATTAAACAGGGACTCGTCCCATGAAGAAGGCGGAGCTTTGATCGTACGACCAAACAAACAAACCTGATGGAGATGCTACGACATTGTACGGACAATTCTAGCGCGAACATAAACTGCTGCTAGCGCTAACATAAACACAAACAATCATGTACACAAATACCAGCTACATTATATATTAGTGTGCAAATCAACAAAAAGCAGTTATTGGAAGAGACGGACGATGACAAAAAAAAAACAAGAGTAGACGGTGATATGAAGAGCTCCAAAGAAGAAAGTGTGAGTGATGCGATATAGTGCTTATTCCCAGGAGAAAAACAAACAAGAATAAAGATGAGAAGAAGCCCCTGTATCCGTTAGATTTAGATTTAAATCCTGAGCTCTTGGTTTTAATGAAATCTGCAACAAAGCAAGGCTTTCTGCTTCGCGCCTCCACGTAGTGTTAAAAAAGTTATCACCATGCACCCCATGTCCGGCCTCGTCCGTCCTACTTGAGCTGAGGGAAGAACTCAGACCAGCTGATGTTAGCCATCCCCAGGTCCTCGTCCTCCAGCCCTGTGAAGCTCAGGTCCACCAGGATCTTACTCAGGCTGTCATTCATAGTGTCCAGGACCAGACCCTCCGTCACCGGGCGGCCGGTGGGTGTGGCTGCCCCCCCAGGCTGCAGCAGCTCCCTGGAGCAGCTTCTTTGGCCGCCCTCGGCTGGGGTGAGCAGCTCCCTGGGCGAGTTGAAGAGAAGAGGGTCTTTGAAGGGCGTGCTGCTGAAGTCGAGCTGTGGTGTGCATAGGGGGCTGAAGTCCAGGAGCGTTTGGATCCCCTTGCCTACGGGGGTGACCCCCCAGTGCTCGAACGGTGCCCCACAGGGGGGTTTGCTGGGTGTGGAGGAGGTCAGGTGGCCAGTGCTCTTAATGGGGGTCTTGAAGGAGAAGTCCCGGTCAGGGCTGTCCTGTCTATGGTGCGTCCCCGGCTCAACGTCTCGGGCGTCGTGGTGAAAGGTGGAGGCGTCCGACGAAACTCCGGAGTCCAGGAAGGTGTCGGGGCAGAGGAGGACCGGCTCCTCATGCAGGGAGCGCGCCAGGTGCTGCTTACGCCGGGAGCTGCTGCGGGGCGGCCTCTTCGGAGTTGCTTTGGGCGTCTCGCAACTCACGGGAACGCAAACAGGCTCCACCTTCAACGTCTGAGAGGATGGAGCCATCACTGGAGGATCGACCCGAGACCCCTGGAAAAGAAACGCAACAAAACATGATTTTTTTCTAAACAAAATCTAATCTTAACGGGTGTAGTGACGATGTATATATCAAAAAAAACCGTGTAATGTATTACAAACACAAAATATGTGCACATTTTTTATGAAAAAACACATTAAAAGGTCTTTTTAGAACAATTTTATACCTTGGGGCATAAACTATGTAGAGCCGCCATTTTAGACAGGATATGACGCACGTTTGTCGATTCCTGTTTAGCTGTTGCTAGGCAACAGTGTTCCGTTGGTCTACAGCAGGGGTGGCCAACCCTGGTCCTCAAGAGCCACTATCCAGCATGTTTTAGATGTTTCCCTCTTCCAACACACCTGATTCAAATGATGAACTCATTATCAAGCTCTGCAGAAGCCTGATAACGATCCTGGTCATTTCAATCAGGTGTGTTAGAAGATGGAAACATCTAAAACATGCTGCATAGTGGCTCTTGAGGACCAGGATTGGCCACCCCTGGTCTACAGTTTCTGAACAATGGTGGACTGTGAAGCCAATGGTAGCTATAATAAAAAAATAAAAAAAACCTGCACAGAAACATTTATTTTGCGTCGCGAAGAAAAATAACGACACTAAGTCAGAGTTATCCAGATGTTGGCTTCATAATATCGGTACGGGACACTTAAAACGTTTCCGTTGGGACGAAAGTCGGTAATATACGTGGACCACTTTATGCCGAGCTGCTATAAGAGGGATCTCAGGGCTAAGCTAATGGGCAACAAGCCATCTGAAAGTCTCAATGCAGCTTGTAAACGCACTTGTTCAGAGCACGAATACATTTCTGCTAACGGGATACTACGAGGGGTGTCATGGCACTAACAGCACCCCCACCAGATTGTTCCCTCTTATTTCCTTGAGGCTAAATTATGAACTGTCAGGGAAACTTACCTGTTGGTTAGGGCGCCATCAGGTGCTCAGCCTCGTCGTGCATCACCCCGTTCATGAACAGATATCCTTTCGTGCAACTTCCATTTGCATTTTCAGTTGCTCGCCATATTTGTGCACTTCCAACACCTAACTACTCAGCCATGGCTCGTTTCTGCTGCTAACAACAGCTCTGCCCGAGAGGCTAATTCTGATGCTGAGTGGGTGCAGGAAGGCACACAAGAAGCAGGTAGTTGGTGAAAAAGGTGATATTTAATCTTCTTGTAACCTGGACGCTACACTTTATCGCTGAAGGACAGGTTACACACGACTGCTTAGCACAAAGAGCTAACAACACAACCAAAAACAACACTTCCCACAATGTAAACAAACCTGTTACACCTCTACCTTCCACAATACACCATGTGTGTCATATCCTGAATAAAATGGCAACTATTCATAGCTTATGCCTGAAGGTATAAAATCGTTCTAAAAAACCTTTTAATGTGTTTTTTTAATAAAAAGGTGCACATATTTTGTTTATTGGTAATACATTAAACACATTTTTGTTATAGATATTTTTACTACAGATACCCTAAGATAAAAGAAGGTATCATGATTTCACTGTGATCAGCGTCGCTAACCTTGGGAGCGATGCGAACCCTCTTGGCCGAGCGGGAGGCGCTCCTCTTCGGTTTGAGGCGGGAAGACGAGACCACGGGCTGCAGGTAAAGTTGAGAGGCCACAGGGATCTGGACGGGAACCAGGTAGGCGTCCGTACGAGGGAGGAGAGGCTTCATCCTTCTCTCTGAGAATAGAGAGCAGAAGGTAAGTGTGCGTGCTAAAGCATGACCAGGGAGGGCAAGACAGCAGTGGTCCCCAACCCTTTTGGGTTGTGACCCCGTTTTGATGTTACAAGCCTTAACTGCTTTTAAGTTGAAAAAGAAGAATAAATAAAAATATACTTTTAATCAGTATCAAAACTAAATAAATAAACCCCATCTGAATTTCAGGCGACCCCACTAGGGGTCACGACCCTAAGGTTGAAAAACCCTGGAAAATGTAATTAAAATTAATTTGAAATTATAAATAGAAAATTACAATTAAAAATAAATTAATTACAATTTAAATAATACAACAGTAAATTAAAAACAAATTATTAGAAGTCAAATACAAAATTACTTTAGAAAAATGTTACATTCATTTAAATAAACATAAGATTTTATTTGATAAATAACTCAACAACAAAAACAATTTGGTTATAAAAAACCAAGCATACGCTAATGCAAAATAAGAAATACATACATAGACAAATAAATAAAATCAATTAAAAGCTTGATTATCAAAGTCATTGGTTACTAAACTGGGGGGGTGGGTGCAAAGTTTTTCTCTGACTCACCACAGACTGTGGGTGTTTTCATCCTCTGCTGCTGCTGCTACAAAATAAAAGCTCAGAATCAGTTTCATTGTTCACAGACAGAGTTGAGCTTCTGTTTCCTGATGCTCAGACTGTGACTGTCAGTAAAGTCTCTACGTTCCTGCTCTGAGAACTGGAACCAGTGAAATGAGGTGAAGCGACTCTTACTTTGTGAGGAAACGCCAGCGTTGGCACTGGATCTAGAGCCGTCACTGGATCACACTCGGCCTGCAGGGAGGAAGTTAAACATTGATTCATTAAAACAAAGGTCCTCAAACTTTTTTAGCTCAAGTTCCCCCTTTTGTCCGACTAGAACATTATGCTCAGAAATCTGTGAAAAAATAAGTTAAGAGCATAATAATAAAATGAATAATATCTAATCTTGTAAATAAGTAGAATGAAACAGTATTTAGTATTTAGATGTATTTCTATAGTTTTTATCATTTACGGTCACATCCTGCATGATGTGGAACCAAGACTGACTCTTGAATTTTCAGTTCATGTTCTAATAAAAATCATTTCTAGCTTGATTTTGTGTTTTTTATGCCATTGTATGTGTTTTAGTGTCATTTTGTGTGTTTTGTTGTTGTTTGTCTGTTCTTTTTAATCATTATTTTGTGTGTTTTTTTGTCTCATATTTTGTTGTTTTTGTAATTATTTGAATTATTCTGTGTGTTTTTGGAGTTATTTGATTGTTTCTTATGTTGTTTTTATTGTTTCGCTGTTATTTTTGTGCATTTTGTAGAGATCTTGTGTGTTTTTCTCTCATTTCTCAGTTGTTTTGTGTGTCGCTGGTAATAGTAAGCATTTTTCCCTAATATTCTCTTTTTGGTGTCATTTTGTTGTTGTTTGTCTGTTCTCTTTATTATTTAGTATATTTTTCTTTTATTTTGTGAGTTGCTGATAATATTCAGTGTGATTATCATTTTTAACTAAACAAACTTTATAAAACTCCATATTTTCATGCTTTTATTTGTTAATGTTCCTCTCTTAATTACACCCTGTGTGCCATCGCGTACCCCCATTTGAGAATCACTGAATGAGAGCCTATGGGTGGAGCTGACCTTGTAGACCTGGTCCAGGGTTAAGCAGCGGTTGACTTCTGGTCGGATGCTCCAGTAGGAAAGTTTACTGTCGGACGCCATCTCACGGATGAACATGTGGTGGAGGGAGAGGTTGTGACGGATGGAGTTCTGCAAACGTACATCAACACCAGGGTTGGGCTCAGTTATGATTGTAATGGTGTAATCAGAGCTGGGCGATTAATCGATTTTTTTTTAAAGATTCATTTCAAGTTTTTTTGTTGCGGACGATTTCAAAAATTAAATATTCAATTTATTTCTTCTCTTGCTGCGCCGCACTTCTTGTCCCGCGAGCTTCCGTAGCTCCTTATTAATGTGAACATCAACAATTTAATCTCCATTCAAACTACAAGTTACTATTTTTTTTAATTTAATTTAATTTATTATTATTTTATTTTTTTAACAAAATAAAAGCTGACACTTTAATTCCAGAAGGTAAATAAGTGTTAATTTGGATAAGTTTGATTAAATAAAATCTAAACTTGTTTGGAGACATTGAGACTTAATTTTCTTTAAAAAAAAAAAAAAAAAGTAGGGAAATAAAAAAAAAAAAAAAAAAAAAAAAAAAAAAAAAATGGAAATCAAATTTTTTGTGAAAAAAATCTCAAATTTTATTTTTAGGCCATATCAACCAGCCCTACTCGTAATTAAATAAATTAATTACAATTATGGTGTAAATATTGTAATTTTAAAAATCTGTTGCTGTTACAATCGTATTTGACTTTGTAATTGTAATTGCCATGAAAATTGTCATTTGTAATTTAACGCAAAACCGTGGAACCATGTTACAGTTCTACATATATGTAGTTAATAATTAATAAAATGTTTCATATCACGCTTTCCCACATTTTAACATTTAAAATAAATTAAAATCAAGGGGTATGCTGACACAGATGTCCACACCAAAAATATTAAAACCAATGTTTTCATTGATTATGAATCCTAACACGGTAAACAATAGATAGGAAATAAACTAGATGATGGATATTTGTTTTTAATGTATTTTACAGCTGATTTAGGACCCGTTAGCATTAAAGATGCTCACAAAAGGCTAACAATTTAACTGTAATTAGGTTATTTATTTCAGGTATTGTTATTGTGATTAACTGTAATTGAGAGCATAATTGTAATTGATTTTCTGAGAATTTCCATACGCGTTCCTGGGCCTTACCTTCCATCCCGGTTTGGCCACGTCTCTGTAATACAAGAAATGATCCTCAATCCACATGTAGATGTCCTTCAGCGTCATCCTGCGACTGGCACTGCTGTTGATGGCGAACTGGATCATGGCCATGTAGGAGTACGGCGGCCTCTCCGCCTGTGGTGGAGCCGGCGCCTTGTTGGCGTGGAAACCGGGCGCCTGTGGAGGAAAATATCAGCTTTAAATCTCAACTTTAACTCAAATGTTCAGCTTTAAATTTCAACCTCCAGCTAAACTTTGTGCACAAATACTTTAAAAGGAAAACAAATAGTTAGATCTTCTTAAATAAACACAGAGTTTTTATCTTTATCTTTATCCATATCAACACATTTTCTAATGCTAGGCTAATCATAACACCAGGATAACGCTAGCTAATGCTGACGCTAGGGTAACGCTAACACTCAGCTAATGCTCAGCTAATGCTAACACTCAGCTATTGCTAACATTCAGCTATTGCTAACATTCAGCTATTGCTAATGCTCAGCTAATGATAACGCTCAGCTAATGCTAATGCAAGACTAATGCTATGCTAAAGTTAAGCAAATGCTAACGCTATGTTATTGCTAACACTAGGCTAATGCTAACATTATACTAATGCTAGGCTAATACTAACATTATACTAATGGTATTGCGAGGATAATGCTAAAACTAGACTAATAATATTGCTATGGTTAATGCTAGGCTATTGCTAAAGCTAGGTTAATGTTATTGCTAGGCAAATGCTAACTTTGGGCTAAGGCTAAGTTGATGCTAAAGCTATGATAATGGTATTGCAAGGCTAATGCTAAGTTGATGCTAAAGCTATGGTAATGGTATTGCTAGGCTAATGCTAACGCTAGGCTAATGCTATGCAATGCGGGCCACCACCTGCATCCTCACTTGCATTTCCTTCAGGAAATTGAAATATTATAGTTCAATTTAATACTAAGAAAATGCACAAATAGTTAAATCTTCTCAAATAAACACAGTTGTCATGTTTTTACGGCTGATCAGTGTTTTAAAATCTTTATTTCTACCCACATCAACACATTTTCCTGAAGTGAATAAAAAATAAATAAAAAAAACAACAGAAAATGTAAAATATTTACCAAATATTATTAGAAACACTAAAAGTAACCTTTTTTAAAAACATTAAAATATGTCAATAATGTTACATATATGTCACATTCTTACAAGTAAATAAATAAAAACTAAAATATTTACTAAATATCTGAATAACTGTAAAATAAACAAACAAATTTTGCCTTTTTGACATTAAAATAGGTAGAAAATTTTAAATGTATTATCTCATAAATTTCTACTAATAAAGTAAATAAATACATAAAAAATATGTGAATAACTGTAAAATAAAGACACAAATTAAGACTTTTCTACATTAAAATGTGTAGAAAAATTCAAATATGATTTCATATATTGTTACGAATAAGGTAAATAAATAAATAAAAACTAAATATTATATTAATAACTGTAAAATAAATGTAGCCTTTTTTAGACAAAAAAACATGCACAAACATCACTAATTTAAAAATACAAAACAAACAAAAAACAGATGTTTGTTTTTATTCTATTTTATTTATACACTATTTAATGTGACTAAATACTAAACCTGTGAAGCGTGCGACTTCGGCTCCTGGTTTTCCTTGGTGTTCTCCGAAGACTCTGATTGGCTCATTTTGTCCGTCCACTGCATGCTGGTGATGCTGTCATCGCCGATCGCTGTGGGCGGAGCAAAGAGAGGTGACGTTAGCTCTGAAACGTGAACATGAAGCTCAGGTTCTCTGCTTTGCTCACATCGTTTGATCATCTTCGCAGGTTTAACATCAGGAGATGATTGGATGGTTTCTGCTGAGTCATGGTTCCCATCAGAGGGAGGAGGAGGACAGTCAGGGGAACATTCCCGACCGTCGTTCCCACTCAGCAGGATGAACTTGTTGGGGCCGTGCACGCCACACTCCTTCCCTCTGGCGGTGAGCGCTCCAATCACACTCTGGAGGTCGGCGCTTTTAGGAATCACCACCAGCTGAGTGTGGGACATGGTTGGGTGGTCCAGGATACGGATGCCATCGGGAAAGCAGCGGGGCTCCCTGGGCTGGCTTTGATTTCTTTGGGGCTCGGACTCTTGGCTTTGATGGAAGGGAAGTTTCCTCCGTTTGAGGATCAGGGGTCTCCTCGGACTGCGTCTCATGGTCGATTCACTCACGCTTTACGGGCTGAGAGTTTTTAACCTGTGGGACAATAAAAACACAACAGTTACAGATGAAAAGAGCAGCAATTTATTAGTTATCGATTCATTAAACAACTTTGGTGTCACACTGTTCAAATATCAATACTACTAATATTAATACATCAAATAATATTAATCCTAGATTAATGCTATTGCCACGCTAATTTTAACATAATGGTAATGCTAGCTAATGCTAACGTTAGGCAAATGTTAAGGCTAACTCTAGGCTAATGCTAACACTAGGATGATGCTAACGCTAGGTTGATACTAACACTATGCTAACTGTATTGCTAGGCTATTGCTAATGCTAGGCTACTGCTAACGCTAGGCTAATGCTAAATTTCCAACATTTTTTTTGACTTACATTCCTATCTAACCTTTCACATTAAATTAGAGTTGAAATATTTTCCACTAAAACTTAGGCTCTGCAATTTTGGAAATATTAAAAAACATACAATTTTCATGCAACTCAACTATTGGAATTAACCAGAAATTGGAAATAACATTTATATTTTAAAGATTAGGGGTTCTCAACTTTGGCATCAGGACCCCATTTGGGGTCGCGAGACATTTTTAACCTCTTTTCACCAGATTTCATGCATGAATTTTGCCAATTTAACCACATCTCCAATTTATCATGACCATTATTTGCTAGTTATAACTAATTAATATTATTCCTACTTTTTAAATTACATTACTCCACCATTTCTGCCACTTTTAAGCCAATATTGACACAATAATTATATAGGTATCTGTCATTTTTCTGAGGGCTGAATTGGAGAAATACCCCTGACTGCAGTCCTCAGCTCGGGGCGGAGCTTAACGCTGCCCAACATCGGCATGCTATTGGCTTTCAGTCTACAGTTCGGGGCGGAGCTCAATGCGACATGCTATTGTGCTGTGTGATTATTGTACAGTTAAAAATAATCAACCTCAAAATAAATAATTTTATATGTTACATAATTCTATAGGCATACAATATAGATATGGGATAGGGTTAAGGTAAGTCTGAACGCGATTGGCTTATTGAATGTTGAGCGCCGCCCCAAACTACAGGCTGTAGTCACAGGCTTCTCGAATTGGATGCTCTAAATGCAGATGATGCTAAAATAGTTTTCCAAACTATATTTAACATCCCTGTTGAGGACCAACCATTTTGAAAATGTCCCATTAATTCCCAATAAAATGGTCCCAAACATCTTTTAGAATACAAGATTTTAGCACAATTGTGCCTATGTTGATATTAATAGATGTAAATGAGTAGTTACACATAAAATAAAATGAAAATAAGCAGATTTAAATCAAAACAGTGATGCAAAAAGATCTGAAACAATACTTTATAATGTTTTTAACATCATAATTCCTATGTTTAGTTATTTTCTCTTTTAAATGAGCACATGTGCATCAACCATTAGGTTAATAAATTATCAGGTAGCTCTGTTACAAATGCATATAACTCTATACATTACACCAAAATGTATATACAGTAGTTTACACATGTAAATGCTTAAAAATTGGGTAAGATTTACAATATTTATGTAATCACAGAACTAAAATCAGTTCACCACCCCTGTTTACACATTAATACATACATTTACATGTAAAGGTGTAAAAGCCTAGGCACATTTTCTACATCAATTGAAATGAGATGAATACGTGTGACAGCCTTGGTCTAAACTTTAGAAAAACTATATTTAAAAAATAGATTAGATAAAACACGTTTTAAACAGAATAACAAACACAGTTAGCAGCAGCTAGCACAGCTGTCATCAAACCTTCCAGCTTTGTTGTTTCTCTTTCTGTCGCTTGTTCGGACTAAGTTTTCAGCTGCTGTTCTTGTTACAAATATTACTAAACGTTAGCTTGACGTTTTACATCCAACGTTTGTTTTAAAGTGACCAGAACACCAACAGTTGAAACAAAAACAAGCATCAAATTGCTACTTTTTAACTGTTTGGAAGCATGAACGGCTAACGCCACAAAGCAAAGCGGTGCTGCTACTGTTAGCCGAGCGGTTAGCGTCGTAGCTAAACAACAAAGCCAGACCTTCATGATATGACGGTGTTTCAGGCGATGCCACACTGGGGGATTCTGATTAGAGATCCTAACAAAAGCCTCATATTTTATTCAAGCGATCACTGCTTGGTTCGGTGTCACTGGTGAGCGCTACTCGGTGGATTCCGTTTGAATTTTTGGCGCTGTGGGTGTTTCCTGGGCTGCCTGATCACGTGGGTGGAAATTATCCAATGGCAATAAAGAGATTCGGTGTTTCCTGTCCGAGCGAAACTTGATGTGAATTAAAACATTTTTTTTTTTTTTTTTTTAAGAAAAAATTTCAATATTAAAAAAAATACTTTTTATAATATTTTTACCTTTCTAATTTAAAATGTTACATATTTACAATATATAGTACCTGTCCTAACTCGATTAGATACAAAAACACACGAGATATTGTACAAAAAATGTTTTTATAATTTTTTTTCATATTTATTTACGTTATTAGGTTATTCATTTTTAATCGACGTTTTTTTTCTTCTTCTATCTTATTTTAAAAAAAAAAACATACATACACATATATATATATATATATATATATATATATATATATATATATATATATATATATATATATATATATAACATTTTTACAATATATATAACCAGTCCTAACTTGGTTACATATAATACATGAGATAGGCATAAAAGAATAAAATAGCAAAAATAAATGACCAAGGCACTTTTGTTATGAGAGTGATAATAATTGTATCTTTAGGTTTTATTTAGAAAAAAAAATAAAAATGAAAATAAAAATAAAATTATTTTTTATATTATTGTGTTTGTGAAAACAACGTAAATTGTTAGGGGGGGAGAAAGCCAAAGAAGAGCAGGAAAATAATCCAAACATTCATTTCTGGGAAAATTTAACCTTTTTTATAAACCAAAAAAGGAAAATTAGATGAAGACTTTTGGAATAACAAACAGAACTGAATTTTTGAATGAAACCACCCCCTCCCCAAAAAAAACATAATAAAATTTAAAATCAAACGTTTTTTGTGGATTTCAAGTCACGTGATGTAAACAGTCCAGTCAGCAGCTAGAGTATTCAACTCGGCTGGACCAATCAGAGACGGTATTGGTGGAAAACGGGAAATAAGCAAACGAGGGAGAAACAAAACAGCAGGAGAAACTACTGAATTAAAACACGCAAAACGGAATATAACGATGGTAAACCGCTTCAGGGTAAGTTTCACGTTAAGTTTGTGGGTAATTGTGGTAAAACTAAAGTTTTTTTAACTTAATTTTTAACATGTGAACGATAAAAATGTGTATGTTCTGGTGTTGTAATTGTTTAATATGCTTTCTGTTGATGTTTACTAATGTTTTTG
Source organism: Gouania willdenowi (assembly GCF_900634775.1). Taxonomy (NCBI): domain Eukaryota; kingdom Metazoa; phylum Chordata; class Actinopteri; order Blenniiformes; family Gobiesocidae; genus Gouania; species Gouania willdenowi. The sequence continues at coordinate 3,595,196 of NC_041049.1, forward strand.
TCTTCTTTTCAGCCTCGGGTTTGGGGATATATTTAATTAATGCCCCGTAGGGGAAAGAAGAGCGAGAAGCCTCCACTGCAGTTCCTGGAGCGGCCTGTGAGTGTCGCTAAAGTGCAGCGTCATGATCCTGAAGTTCGAGCAGCTTTTAACCCTAAAGAGTTTTTCACTGAGTCACAGACAGAGAGCAGCTCGGTTCTGAACTCATGGGTGAGTCACTCTGGATCACATCCCCATGTGTCCTACAAATGCAATAATCAGCCTTCAACATTAGATTAAAGGTCTTGACATTACAAAAGTCTTATGGCTTTAATTAAAATTAATTTATATTTAAATTAAAAGAAAATAGAGGTTATGTTTCGACGTGCAGGAAATGAGAGGAAAAACATATAAAAACACATGTTGTATAATAAACTAATATACCATTTTGTATGTGAACCAAATATTGATATTTTAAAAATTATGTTGTATTTTTTTATTATTTATTGCTATTTTAATAAATTAAATTTGATACTTTTTTCAATTATTTTTACAGTTTTTGAGATATATTGTATTTCGAGATTGAATTCATTTTAAAAGTACATTTCTTTTGTTAATTTTACAAATGAGGATTAGTAACCTGGCGAGAGCCAGATTGATGTGTAGCCCCTCCCTCTAACTCCAGTTCTCCACATTGATCTGTGTCTGTGTCTGGTAAATCCTTTTGGAACTGGGGAGGGACACGAACAGAATGCTTGAAGCTGATTGGGTGAAACGCCTGTCGACCATGATTTGTTTTAGCCAATCACACGTCAACAAATGATGTCGTCATTGACATGCGCCGCAGAGACGCTACAACAACAACAAGGTTCCGCTGGTGCCTTCGTCACATCCGGATATCTCGCCCTAAACCACAACACTGCCTCGTGATTGATTCAAACCGTTTCAGTTTGGATTCGAAAGGCAAGACGGGAACAGCACAAGATGGATTCTCCTGCTGTTCACAAACACAAACCAATTTGTCAGTTCATTTATTTTATTATTGTCCCTCATAATTGTTATTTGAGACTTCATTTAGAAGCTAAAATGGTGGCAAAAGTGTCTCCTATTTTGTGTCTGAACCAGAGTGAAGCAAGATAATTGGCTTTCTTCCCCCTTTTAAGGTTAGAATTAAAGTTAAGTTGAGTCGAACAAACCATATTGTCTTTTGCTCTCTGTATTGATCTCATCCGTAGGAGTGATGAGCCACAGCGGTTTGGAGAGCTTCCTTCAATGCTCGGTAGATACTTCACTTTAAACTATCTCTCATTTATGTCGATCAATTATTAAGAATTTCAGGAGGACCCTATTTAAATCTCAAGCGACCCAAATTTGGCCACCAACCCAATGTTGAGAACGTTTAATTTTACCCTTTCAAATGTCTAAACCCATTGAAAGTGTTTTTGTGGCCTTGCACGTGTTGGTGGTTGGAGGGTTTAGAGAATTAGGGCCACTGAAAAAAAAGGCAGAGGTCTAAAATTTAGTTTTAATTTTGAAAAAGTAAAAATTCTGAGATTAAAGTCAGACTTCTGAGGAAAAAGTCCTGATTCTGACTGTAATCTAAGAATTCAGATTTATTTTTTTCCTCAGAAATCTGACTTTACTTGAAACATTTGTAATAAAAAATTTAAGACCTTGTTTTTTTTTTTTTCAAGGGCCCTAATCTTCTAACATATAATTTCCCTTATATTTTATATATATATATATATATGTGTGTGTGTGTGTGTGGAAAATACAGAATTTGTATGTGATTTTAGAAAATGGTGCCAGGGACATTTCACCTGTTTGTGTTGCTAACCTAACCGTTCTTTATCTCGGCTGTTTTTAAAAAAGGTGAAATGTTTCCCTCTGTGGTCAGTCAATAAATCTGATGGGTCATAAAACTCGAACACAAAACGGCACAAGATGAAAATTAGCCATAGGCTACAATCCCACATATTTACATACATTTTCATATTTAAATAAATGGTCATGAATATGTATTGTCCCTTATATGAATAAATACATTAATGAAAGTGCTAAAATATTTAGACTTTTGAATATTTCTAAAATTCTAGAGCTTATTCTTCTGTGGAAAGTTTGAGTGATGCTTTTCAACATTGTGTGTGTGTGTGTGTGTGTGTGTGTGTGTGTGCGCTTTCAGGTGAGCCCTCAGTTTGACAGCTCAGCAGCAGCAGCAGCTCCTCCAAGACGAGGAAGGAGGAAGGTTAGAGCTGCTGTGAGTCTGGTGGACAACAGCACGCAGCTCTGCAGGAAAACCAGCGCGTCCACGTTCCCCTCTTTAACGTTTAGGACGAGGACGACTGCGTCTGCGGCAGAAAACCAACCACGAGCTTTGACTCGTAGCAAAAGTAACTGTGTCACAGCCAGGAGAGCCTCAGAGACCACAGCTCAGGGTTCTACTGGTGATTCTACGCCGACACCGGCTCAGGTGGAGGATGAAAGCATCCGTTCATCACCACATCCGCTCCTTTATGCGCCGTGCACGCCGCCGTGCACTCAGCAGCCTGATGCTTTAGCGGTGGACACACCTGAGAAGGATTACGGTGTGAAGGTGACATGGAGGAGGAGGAAGGAGCTGATGTGTCTGTTAAAGGAGAGAGGATTCCTCTCTGAGTCTGATGCACTTAGTCACAGCTGATGACATCGTTATTTTACTGTAAACTGAACATAGAGCTGATTTTTTTATCATCATTTCACCATCAGAATATTTAAAACTATGTTTGTAATGAAATACGCATCTTATCAGCTTTGCCTGTGTTGGAATTATGACTTTAAACATGAAAATCATCATTATTTGAGCGTTAAATAGAAATATATAGTCGTCAATGACTTGGAACAGAAGGTTATGTGTGAATAAACCACAGGAAAAAAACACAAAAGACAATATGTGAATCAAAAACATGACTCGCTTTTGATTTAATTGCAAAATGTGTTAAATAATTACACAATAATGACATTAAATAATAAAATGTAATAAATGTAAATAAATGAATGCATGTGAAAAGGAGATTAAAAACTATTCGATTTAACTCGTCTTTAAGTAATTAAAGATAATATAAATGACTGAGTTGAAGGTATGTTAAACTCGACATGGATATCTGCAATGTTCAGTTTTACTTTACATCTTCAACCGAGATTAAATGTAAAAACGACTTCCCATAACATAGCTCAGCTACGACTACGTGTAGCACACCCTGAAAAAAATGATGTACCGTTGTTTACGTGTATAAATGTAAAAAAAAGGGCATACAAATGTTTTTAAAGGTAGTTTAGTGGACTTTTCTTGTAAGGCTGAGGTTACATTTTTTTGAAATTATTAATGTTCTGAGAAAAAAGACAGAATGTAAACTCTGGATTCTGACTTGAGAATGAATCTTGATATACAGTTATTTACGTGTAGAGATATTTAAAAAGGGCATAAAAATGGTTAAAAAAGAAATAAGTTTTTTTTATTAATGTTCTCAGAAAAAAAAAAAATGCAGAATTCTAACTTTTTTGCTCAGAACATTAATTAAAAAGAATATTGAACCTTGACCTGACAAGAAAAATTTAAAACACTCTACTTTTTTTTTTTTTTTTTTTTCAATTAAATTTAAAAAAAAAAAAAAAAAAAAAAACATTTATACATGTTTAAAGTCAGAATACGGAGGGGGAAAAAGTCACAATTCTGACTTCTAAAATACTTTTAACATCTATAAAACTGAAAAAAAGGGTATGTAAATGGTTAAAAAATGTTGCGTTTTGTAGATTTCTGAGAAAAAGTCAGAATCCTGATTTGGTAATGGTATGCAGTTATTTACGTGTATAAATATAAAAATGGTAATAAAAAAAAAAAAAGTAGAATTTTGTGGATTTTTCTTGTCAGGCCTATTTTAGAATAAACTGGGGCTTTTCTGGCCCCAGAACTCAATTTATTTAGAAACTTCAGCTTTAAATTACAGCCAAAAAATATGTTGAAATGAAGAAGTCACACATCCGCCCTAATACATGCACCGACCAATGAAATTCCACCTAAGAATGCAGCAGCCAATCGCAGCCCTGCTTCTTCATGCGCTTGGTAACCAAGGACGACGCAACAGTTCTTTCTCCCCAACAGCTAAAAAAAAAAAAAAGTCTCCTTAACAACGATATTATTACCAGCGGATAGACATGAGTTACTACAGCATGAGGTAAGACTCTCATACTGTGTGTTTTAATATTAGCCTGTTAGCTTCTCACCTCACCGTTAGCAGTGTGTCCATCAGCGGGGAAACCTCCACTAGTTTCCCCCAAAGGTTCCACACTTGGACCGGGTCTCCGGTAGCTAACACCGTTAGCTGCTCCTTACCGACCCCAGCGTGTCTTCTCCATCGGTAAAAGTTACTTTTTATGGCACGAAAACGCCTGAGAAAAGTGAAAGTAGTATTAACACACACACACACACACACACACACATATTTTAAAGCTAGTAGTAGGAATACATACATTTCTGTCTGGGTTTATTCTCTTATTTCTGCTCATTATTTAAGTCATTCTCTAACACTAATATGGACTAAACGGATTTTTTTTCTTGTCTAATATTTGCTAAGTCTGATTTGTTGAGGGTTAGAGCCATGAACACATCTGAAGGTGTGCTGTAGTATCTGCCACCAGTCATTAAGGGCCAGCGTGTCCAAAAAAGTAACTTCATCGATGAAGTCATCGCCTAATTTAAACATTTGATATTGATTTAATGATCGAAGCAGTAGAGGAATACTCATGTCATGGGAGATAAATAATCAATAAATAGATAAACACTAGGGCTGGGAAATATACTGTGATTCAAGATATATCGAGTTTTCTATTTTGGCGATATAGAAAATTACGATATCACCTATATTGAGATAAATCTATATTTTTGTAATTTGTTTTTATTTATACAATCACACGGTACAAATCATGTCATACAAATATTTAATATTATACATAGAGTACAGTCAGTGTTCTTTACAATTTGTCTGTATTTCTGAAATATGTGTTTTATAGCTTAATATAAGAGTTGCTGCTTTTGTTTCGTTACTTCTCAAAAAATGAAAAGCAGAAGTTAGATGGATTACCAGACCTTCACCTAAACAAGCCACACTACAGAACTCACTCACACGTGCTGTTCATTACAGGAGAAAAAGCCAAAAGTGGCTCATATTGTGCAGCATTTTGTTAATAAATGTGCCTCTGTGGCATTTTTCACCAGCAAATTTAACCCAGAATTGTTTTCTGGTGAGACTTTGTTGAGTTAAAGATATTGAGATTAAATCGTATATCGGCAATTTGAAGAAAAATATTGAGATATGAGTTTTGGTCCATATCGCTCAGCCCTAATAAACACTCTAAATAGCGCTTTGGATTTTCTGTGGACGCTAAAAATGGATGATGTTGGAAATATGTCTGACAATGTAGAATTTTTTTTTAATTAATTGAGTTGTTTTTCTTTAAGTCGACGGCAATAACCACATTCTATACATTTAGTATTAAATATGGTACTGTTTTTGTTGTGTATCTACTCTTTCTACACAACATAGTTTTTTTTTTACACATTTTATTTAGTATTGACAGAAACTATTCCCGTTATCCCAAAACTGCACATGACATTTTCACAGTATACCAAGATCAACGTGTTCATACATAATGTCATATGTACGTCATGTTCCTGACCCCGTTGCCCTGGTTACCAGATGTACCATCACTATCGCTATATATAAGCACCGGGAAAACTGAGAGCCCCTGCAAATATTGTTGAGTTTCATTTATACAGTAATTCATGTTTTCTCTACCATTTTGATTTTCTTCTGTGGGCTGAATTGAAACCTCCAGAGGGCCAGATTTGGCCCCCGAGCCATTAGTTTGACACGTGCCCTACAGATTAAACCACCAGTTTAAATATGGTGGAAATACGTGATGTAAGTGAGGGTATATAGATTGTCAGTTCTCCGTAATCGAGACCAATCAGAGGCTTTAATGATGGACGACATCCTGGTATTAAATGTCGACACATCTGTAAATAAAACAGCTGCTGTGTGTGTGAGAGAGAGAGAGAGAGAGAGAGAGAGAGAGAGAATGAGCTGAATATGTTTTTATCTCGCGCTGAATGTGTGGCACAAATAATCCCTCCATGGTGCAGCAGAGGTTCCCGTGAGGAACAATATTATGGTTTCCTCTGGTGGTTTATTTCCATCATTTGTTTGCAGTGCAGTAATTACTCCCTCTGTGTTCATCACTACGTACGACTCCTCACGACAAACACGTTACAACACTCTGGTGCCATCTTTAAGTCACTGACTTTGATGTTGAAGGAATGAATGGGATTTTCTGTCTCCTAGCAACAACATTAAGATCTCTGAACACTGAGAAAACACAGAAAGGACAAATGAGAACTGATACAAGGAAAACTAATGCATTTAAGGGCTTTCAAATACCTACAAATTTGATTAAAATTGAGCTTTAATTAATGACTATTCTCTTCCCAAATCTTGTGAAATAATTTTTTGGAATGTACATATAACATAAAATAAAACAATATTTAAATAGAATTTAAATCTACGTCTACCCAATGTCCCGTACTTTATGTAATGCTATATTTTCATTTAATGGCAGGTTTAGAGGTTTAAAAATAAGAAGATAGGTAAAGATTAACAGTCTAGATGTGATACAGAGAGCTGTGAAAATTACATCCACTGCAGTATTTCTAAGATTTGTTGCATTTTAATGTCACACCATCATTCTTTACATGATCACAGTGCAATACGTGTCATTTAACCCTCAACATGACATCAAAAATACTCAGAATGAGAAAAAAATACACAAAACTACAAGAACAATACACTAAGTGACAAAAATACACTAAAAATCAAGAAAAAGAAATTGACAAAATTACTCAAATTACACAAAATGACCAGAAAAATACTCAAAATCACTAAAAATACACAATATGTCTCCATGAATACACAAGTTGACAACACATACACAAAATGACTCCACCAATTTGTGAAATGACACCATAAAACCCCACAAATTAACAACAAAAATACACAAAATGAAAAACCTGAAACACTACAAACATGAAAAATAAAACCATGGAACTAAAGTTCACTAAATGACTATAAATACACAAATAAACAACACTAATACAGTAACAGACTCAATGATTTTTGACTGAAACGACCTGTAGGGCAAATATTACATTGAGTTGTGTGTGTGTGTGTGTGTGTGTGTGTGTGTGTGTGCGCACTTTAAAGCTCGGCCTTTCTCAGATCTCTGCTGCTCTCTGACATTCAGGACTTTCTCAGCCGTCCCTGGCTGGATCCTGTTGTCATGGTAACGGGAGGAGTAAACCTCCCTGTGTCTCTGAGGGACACACACATACTCAGATACACACACACACAGACACACACAGATACAGTGGGTAGTCTGTGAGGTGTGAGACGTTAGATTGTGTTTCTGAGGCTGATTCATGGACACGTTGAAGACTGAGGGCTCACAGCCTGCGTACAGCCGCTGGTCCTACAGGTACACACACACACACACACACACACTAATAGTTTGTACTGTACAAACACGCTGGTTGACAATGCTGCTGGTTCCAAACTAGTTTATAGAGGCTCAGATTTTGTTTTTTGTTTTTTTTTAAATATATGTATTTATTTAAAATCAGGCACCAATATGACACAGAAATACGTCACATGTATGTTTTAGGACAATATCACACCATTTTCGGTACATACTAGTTTTCCCCAGAAGTGTAGCAAATGGAAGAATGTCAGATTTTACTCATGTGCTGTGTTATAAATGTCATACTAACGTACTACTCATACTAAATCTAGTGCATTTACATTAGTATGAACAGATTGAGTATGTGAGAAATACCAGGATGTGTCATGGAGACATTTAAGTATGCACAGTGGACACACGAGTCATACTCAACCTTCCTATGATGCATTAACCCCTGAATGTTAAATGGTCCTGGGACGGGCTTCAAGATAAAAATGAAACATCCCTTTTTCAAAATAAAAGCATCTCTTCTGTCTTCCATTGTTTTTAACTCTTTTTGTAAATAGGGCTCTTGTTTTGAAGTTAACAGGAAGTTTAGTCAGTAGACCAATGGAGGGTCTCTGAAAATGTGTGAAATGTGTCTACGTGAGTTTTATGGATCAAATGAGCACATGTTGATGTTCTACTTGGTCATTTTCTCACTTCAAATGTTTTCAGAACTTTCAAAGTAAAGGTGGAGAATCAACAGATTTAGTCTCTGTGTGAACAAGGTTTTTAACGCTGTAGGTTCTAAATGCATCTGGGGAAACTTGGAAGTATACTTCAGTAGGAACGCTCATCATCCTAATCATTAGGGATGTCCCGATACAACTTTTTCACTTCTGATACGATACCGATATTGAAGCTTTGGATATTGGTAGATACCGATATTGATCCGATACGATATCAGCATGAATCATACATACTTTTATTACTTAGTTTGTAGTGTGGAATGCTAGAAAAGGCTTGATCCAGTGATGTTACATTACGTTAGACTCCAAGTTCACGTCAGTTATTTCTTATTGTCAGTTTATGGTGGGAACAACTGAGGAACAACTAAAACTTATCAGAGCGCTTATATCGGAGATTTTAGATGCAGTCCGATAAAATCTGATATTCGTTTTCTGGCTGATATCGGACCGATATCCAATATCAATATCGGATCGGGACAGCCCTACTAATCATACTTATAGTAAACAGTAGACAGTTGAGTTTGTATTGTGTAGTACATTAGTGGGATAGTTCAGACTTAATCACGTTTTCATTTTCAGACAAAATTATCTTGACGTAATCTTGCGTGATCTCTCCTGGTTTCTGTAAGTCATCTAAAACACATAAAATAATAACAGTTGTTGACTTGATTAACTCTGTTTAGCATGTTTGGTATAATTTTAGGAAGTTTAATAGTGTGTAAAGTCATTTAAATAGGAAAAGAGAAATGCTGAAGCAGAATAGAGGGAATTACTGCTGTAGACTGTGGTCAGAGTCTCCAGTTACATGATGGAGCTGCAGGTTGTTTTAATCAATGCTGCCTGACGTGTGTTGTTGACGGACCAGGCGTCTCCATGGCAACCCTGGGCTAGCATACCAGGAAGGGACGACAGCGTCTTGTCACCCAAGCTGTGACGGACTAATAAAACATTGATCACCTGAAGCTGCCGTGACTGTGTGTGTGTGTGTGCGTGCGTGCGTGCATGTGTGTGTGTGTTCTTGGGGATCAGCAGATTAAAGTTCTCATGCTGGTGTCCTGTTATACATCACACCTGGTCAGCAGCTGCTCTCCAACAGCTCGTTTTAACTGCATTATTTAATCACAATGCAAAGGAAACTACTTAATTTAATAAATTAACTAAATAAAAGTGTTTTTTTTTTTTTAATCACATGAACTTATTTCTTCTCTCTGCATGTTCTGCACTGACCTCTATGAAGACCCTCCAGCTCAGCCAGCTTCTCCTCCACCTCAATGGCCAGGTACACACCTCTCACTACGCTGCTCTGATTCTACTTCCTGTGCACTGGTTCATGATATTGTTCTGTGTCATATACTGTAGCTATTTCCATTTCAAGATCACCTCATTATCCATTTTTACATGATCGTAGTACGTTATTTAGAATTTAACTCTCAAAATGACAACAGAAATACACAAAGTGACTCCAACACTACAAGAACAATACACTAAGTGACAAAAATACACACAAAAAAACAAATTGTCATTTTGTATTTTTTGTCAAATTGCACAAAATGACTACAAAAATACACATAGTCACTCCTGAAATCCACAACATGACTCCATAAACAAATGACAAAAAAAAAATACACCAATCAATAATGATACACTAAACAACAAAAACACCCAAATTGACAAAGCACACAAAAAAAACTCCACAAAATGTCTCCATAAATACACAAATTTACAAGAAATACACGAAATGACTCCACAAATTTACAAAATGACACAAATTAGAAAAAAATAAAGAAAAATAAGTGAGAGAAAAGGAGAAAAAAGAAGATAAAAAAGATTAAAAAAACATATGGGAGGGGAAAGGAGAAATAAGAAAAATAAGGGGGAATAAAGGAGAAAAAAGAAAAAGAGTAGGAAAAATGGAGAAATAAAGAAAGAAAAAGTAGAGAAAAAAGATAAGACAACGGAAAAGGAGAAAAAAAATTGTGAAAAAAAGGAGGGGGAAAAAACATCAAACTTTGAGTCTTTTAATAATAATAATAATAATAATAATGCATTGGATTCATATAGACCCCTTAATGGCCGGAGGGAAAAACAGGAAACACTACTGGCTAAAGCATAGATATATATAAACACTATGACGCAAGCGGGATTTGCCAGCGTAGCTCAACGGCGGCCATCTTACCTCAGACAACTGATGCGCTCTACGGTAACTATTACAAGGTGAGTGATCAGTTTAATCAAAAATATCATTAACTCAATGAAATATTTACAAACCTTATTATACGTAGGTAGAACATAAGATGTTGTACATGCTGAAATTGCCGTTTGAAAATTGGTTTAAAATTGAGTAAGTTAGTGTTATTTAAATAGTACATGCACCATTGACATCGATGTAATGAGCGGGGCCAACTGTCTGAGGTAAGATGGCCGCCACGTTGCTACGTCGCTCCCTATTGTGCATCAGCGCGGATAAGTCATCTGTGGTGGCAAAAGGCTAAGCCCCGCCCAACAAAATACATCACAATGTTTACAAACAATGAAAGGGTCTATAGCCTTATTTTGGTGACTCAAAGCACTTTTGTACTCAGTGCTGCCATCTACAGGTGATTCCTAAACATCACTTTAAATACATAACTTATGTTTATCACTAAATATTCAGACGAACGTGTCCGATTCATTATTGAACCATTTTGTAAGTAGAAAATGTATAGTTTTTCAGTCTCGTGTGTGTGTGTGTGTGTTTGTGTGTGTGATTAAAGCCGTCACCAGCACCTGCTCCAGGTATCATGATCACCTCCAGGGAAGCAGCAGCAGCGAGGGACACTTTACTGTCATCATTAACAATGTAGTTCAGGAATAACACTGACATCATGTCTGTGGTTGTAGCATCCAAACAGACTGTGTGTGTGTGTGTGTGTGTGTGTGTAATCGTGGACCATCCATGACAGGATGTGAGAGTGAGTGAAAGAGATAAGAATAGGCTCCAACACATACCTGATGATCACATAGACTCATTCAACCAATCAGCACTGAGACGTACACACAGGAGAGGCATCAACAGGGAAATAAATAAATAAATAAATATATTCTGAATTAATTATTTACCAACATTTATACTACTAATATATTGAATTTCCACATAGTTTCAGTACAATAATTAGGACTGTTTCTTTTTTAACATTATAAAAGCAGAGATTGGTAACTTTTATCACAGCTGGGACCACAAAGATGAACTCATATCTGATCCGAGGGTCACATGATCAACATTAATGTTAAAAAGGTCACATAATAATGTTGAAATTGTTTTTTTGTCTACCAGAGTGAATAAAGTAGTTGAAAACAATAACATAAAATAAGTCAAAGATAAAACAACCATAAGTCACTTATTGGAAGGTTACTGAAGTAAATGTTGTAAAGTAACTCAAATTAAATGTACTTAAAGGATATTAAGGTATTAAAAGTACAAATACATTTTCTGTTGTGGGAAGTGCCCTTTTTTCTCTGGGTCTCCTTACTGTTGCCTAGCAACGTGTTTAAAGGTAAAGGCTAAGAGGCTCCGCTCACTTTCTGGTCCATTTATTCTCATCACTGACACACAGAGTAACTACACCGCCCTCTAGCGGTTGATGACAGAATGACTGAAATATCAATAGTTTTTGTCATCATTTTGTAACGTTTTCTATCATTTAATGTTTTTTTGTCATCATTTTGTAACGTTTTCTCTCATTTAATTTTTTTTTTGTCATCATTTTGTAACGTTTTCTATCATTTAATGTTTTTTGTCGTCTTTTTGTAAAGTTTTCTCTCATTTAATGTTTTTGTTGCCCTTTTGTGTATTTATCTCTCCTTTTGTGTGTTTTTTGGCCTATTTAGCCTATTTCTATCTAATTTGAGGTGTTTCTACTAGTCATATTGTGTATTTTAATGAGCGTTTTCCATGTTTGGATACATTTCTTTGTTTGAGTTGTAATCCTTAATATTTTATCATCATTTTGCATATCTTTGGAGTCATTTTGTGGGTTTAATTTGGGTTCCGTATGTGGCCAGTTCATCTCATGTGCCTCATGCAGCATTAAATGAGGATTTAAGTCATATATTTATACATTTTTAATGTATGTTGTATGACACCATGAGGTGAATTAACTAAATGAGTGACATGTATAGCAGTGTAGAATATTAATTGTTTACTTTATTCTGTGTGGTTTGCTATAATCTTGTTTGTTTTGTGTCTGCAGTGGAATCGAGGACGACAGTGTTGGTCTCATGCAGCAGAAGTTAGAAAAACAGGTGAGAAATGGAGTTTTTCTTTTTTGGTGTGTGTTTGGGTGATTACACGCACGCACACTTGTTTGCTCCAAAAGATTGACAACTTTTATCAAAGCGGGGCCAAAATAATGTGATTGTGTCTGATGTGAGGGTCACATGACCAATATTTAGAATAATGAAAAATTTGAGCAATAACACAGGAAACAAAGTGTGTGTTTTGTATATTTTAATTTTGTGTGCTTTTAAGAGCCATGTTGTGTGTCTTTGTTGTCGTGTATTTCACAAGTAATTTTGTGTGTTTTAGAATAATTGTGTGGATTCTTTTTGTTTTGTGTTTTGGAATAATTTTGTGTATTTTATGTTGTAGTTTTGGAGTTAATTGTTGTTTTGTGTATTTATTGATATCATTTTGTGTTTTCTGAGTTATTTATGTGCATTTTTGGTGTCATTCCGTGTGTGATATTGTGTATGTTTGTGGTCGTTCTGTATGTTTTTGGCGTCGCTTCATGAACTGTGTACTCCTCCATCACATACACAGATAAATTATGGATTCATGTGACCATTGAGTAAGTTTATGATATTTTGGGGAAATATATTTGATGTTGATGTAAAACATGTTGTCGTGATACAGTTATTTAAAATTACTTCAAATTTCTGGTTAATTAAAAAAATTTTTTTTTTCTTAATTATTATAATTTTTTCTTCATATATTGTTATTTATTTTATCTAGTTTTGTTAAATATTTATTTATCTATTATCAGTTTAAATTTCTTGTTAATTAAAAAAACAATTCCAATGAAAAGTTTCTATTTATTATATTATTTTTATTGTTTATTTATTTATTTTCTTATTTATTTATTTATTAATTATTTTTTTTTTCTATTTTTTTTTATCTATTATTAACTTTAATTTCTGGTTAAAACTATTCCAATGAAAAGTTTCTATTTTTGAATATTTCAAAAAAATTCCCAAGTTTAAGCACCTGTGGAACATTAACTGGAATCAATCAGAATTGTTCCGCCCCTTTACAACACTAATTCTTATCTGTTAAATTTAAATGCAACCTTTGTGTTAAATAAACCGGTTAGCATCAATAATACGTTAGCTTCACAATAATCAACACAAGCAGAAACACAATAAAAGTTTAAACGCAGAGTCACACAGAGTAACTCCAAAATGCAGACAGTCTGTTAGTGTAATAAATATTTAAATCAGTGTTATGAATGTGTGAGTGTGAGTTTGTGTTGCAGCAGATTTCACACTTGCCTTTAGATGTTTAGATGGTAGAAAAATTCTGTTTTCTTTAGTCCACAAACTGGAAATGTTGCCTTTAAATCTCCATTTCTGCTCGTCTCTCACTGCACACATGACTCTACTGCTCTCCATGTTTGTTTGGCCCCGCCTCCAGCTCACAGGTGTGCTCTAATGTTTGGGTCCATCCATAAAGTCAGCAAAATGATGGTCTATTGTTCTATGAATCTGTGATAAACACATTTATTTATTCACCTGAATAATCTCCACTGTTATACAGGAACGTTTATTATTATTATAGACATCTTAAAGATGGAAATCTTTGTTTCAATCAGAAATAAAATGGGTTCAAAGTGACCAAAAATGGTGGAAAAGGTGGTGAAATGGAATTTTAAAAACCACAGAAATTGATTAAAAGTTGCACATTAAAGTGTGCAAAAACGGACAGAAAAAGTGGTTAAAAAGGGTTTAAAGTGTCCATATTGAAACAATTTGTTTAAACTGGCAAATAATGGGCATGACAAATCATGATTGTGGTTGACTTGGCAAAAATAATCATGAAAAAAGAGGCGAAAAAAGGTTAAAAGTGACAATATTTGGTCAACATATGTGACATTAGGTGAGAAAAGTGATGGAAAGGGTTTATAAGTGCTGAAAAAGTCTTAAAAATGGAAAAGTGTGCAGACAAGGCACTGAAATTTGATGGAGAAGTGACAGAAATGGAAGTAATGTAGCAAAAATACATTAAAAGGAACAAAAATATGGCAAGAAAAAGTGATGAAAATAAGTTAAAATATGGCAAGTTTAGTGTAGTTGGAGAAAAAGGGTAAAAATACGCTAAAAGGGACTGAAATGGTTCCAAAAACATATTCTTAGTTTATTGAAGGCATCTGGCGACCCCCTCCCAGTGTCTTATGACGCCAAATGGGGTCCTGACCCCAAGGTTGAGAACCCCTGCTAAGCTCTTTCATTTTTGTAACACAATACACCAAATTAATCACTTTTCATCACTAAATACATTTGTTTTCAGCAGAATAAAAGTGGCTTTGGGGTTTAGGGACTTTTTAAGGTGGAGAGAATTATTTTATAAACCTTTTTTTCCTCCACATTATTTGTATTGTTTGTTTATATCACATTTTTTAGGTTTATTAGGCAGTTTTTTCACCCTCTTCATTTTCCTGCTCTGGAATGAGGAATTAATCAGTTGAACACACACACACACACACACACACACACACACACACACACACACACACACACACACACACACACACACACACACACACACACACACACACACACACACACACACACACACACACACACACACACACACACAAGCTGGGAGATACAACCAGTTTGTGTGCTGGGACATCAGAGGAGTGTGTTAGTTTATCCAGAACAGCACAGAGGACGGTGCGCTGTCCAGTAGGAACATCTTCATCTCTCTTTTCTTCAGTGAAACTTGTCTGTTTTTGTCCTGGACTCGTTCATCATGTCAAAGGAGCTGGTTTGTAACTCCACATTTTTATTTCTTCATCTTTCCTAAAACTCAAACTCTGACCTGTTTAAGTCTCACAACGTGGTCCAGTTTTTTTTACTATACTAGTGCAGTGTCTGCAGGAAGTATGTGTTGCTATAGAAAAGTGGGAGGTTCTGTAGCTTTTTCATGGATGTTAAATGAGGTTGTGTTTGACATCGTCACTGTAGAGGTAGGACTGATGACATCATCACTGTAGAGGTAGGACTGATGACATCATCACTCTAGGACTAATGACATCATCACTGTATAGGTAGGACTGCTGACATCGTCACTCTAGAGGTAGGACTGATGACATCGTCACTAGAGGTAGGACTGATGACATCGTCACTCTAGAGGTAGGACTGATGACATCGTCACTAGAGGTAGGACTGATGACATCATCACTGTGAGGTAGGACTGATGACATCATCACTGTAGAGGTAGGACTGATGACATCATCACTCTAGGACTAATGACATCATCACTGTATAGGTAGGACTGCTGACATCGTCACTCTAGAGGTAGGACTGATGACATCGTCACTAGAGGTAGGACTGATGACATCATCACACTCGAGGTAGGACTGATGACATCATCACTGTAGAGGTAGGACTGATGACATCATCACTGTGAGGTAGGACTGATGACATCATCACTGTGAGGTAGGACTGATGACATCATCACTGTAGAGGTAGGACTGATGACATCATCACTGTGAGGTAGGACTGATGACATCATCACTGTGAGGTAGGACCATTGTTCCAATGATCCAATGTTCTAATATTTCAATGTTCCAAAAATGGGTGGGGTGTGGGTGTGGGCTGTCCAGTGATTGGCTCTGGCACGCACGTGATTGGCTAGGTAGGACCAATGTTCCAATGTTCTAACTGATGACATCATCACTAAGTCCGTCGACTCGGGAGGTGGGGCGTCCAAACAAATCCGACGTAGCACACCCTTGAACCAAGCAGCAGCCATGTTGAAAGTCTCAGGTCAGTCTGATCTTGATCTGTAGAGATATTTGAGACGCACGCACGCACGCAGACAGACACACAGACAGAGATTCCTTGCTTTTATAGAGAGGTTGAGTTAAGAATATGTAAACTCAAACTTCAACACGGATTTTTTGTGTGAAAAAAGAACAATTTTAACTTCATTGTGCCTTAGTTTTCAATATCATTTCAATTCACTTAAAATAAAATAATTCTGATTTTATTACCAATTTAGTGAAAATGTTTGTGAGAAATGCAATATTTCCTCAATTAAAAATGACTCCATTCATGTGATATAAACAAAAGAAAAATGCAAGTCTCTAAATATATTGTATAGTTTCATTACATTGGTGAATTTCAAATATCTACAACTGCATTATTTGGTTATTTACACAATAATGTGATTTTTCTGAGGGCCAAATTGGATACTCCAAAGCAGGCGTTCTCAATCTTGGGGTCAGGACCCCATTTGGGGTCGCGAGACACTGGGAGGGGGTCGCCAGATGCCTTCAAGAAAATAAATTTTTTTTTTTGCTTATTTTTTACCCTTTTTCTGCAACTACACCAAACTTGTAATATTTCAACATATTTTCATCACTTTTTCTTGCCATATTTTTGCTCCTTTTAATGCATTTTTGCAACATTACTCCCATTTCTGACACTTCATCAAATTTCAATGCCTTTTCTGCATATGTTTTCCACTATTGTCACTTTTTAACATCTTTTCACCATATCTCATGTTTATTTTGCCTAATTTAACCACATTCAAGATTTGTCATGTCCATTATTTGCCAGTTTAAACTAATTGTTCCAATACTGATACTATGAACCTTTTTCTGTATGTTTTTGGTCACTCTAATTTGGAACTTTTAACCAACCTTCTGCGGGATTTTAAAAATCCCATTTTACCACCTTTTTTTTTTAACCCATTTTATTTCTAATTGAAACAAGGAATTACAACTTTAAGATGACTATATACTACGGCCCAAATAATAATAAACTTCCTGGATAACGGTGGATATTATTTAGATCAATAAATAAATGTGGTTATTTATTCCCTCTTATAGATGGTCCTGTCTCCACATGACTGTTCTTCAATGTTCATGTCTGTGTTCAACCACCTTTGGCTACAGTGGGGGTCCCTGGACTCTGGAACCTTTATTTTGGGGGTCACGGGCTGAAAAGTTTGAGAACCATTGCTCTGAAGGGGCCAGATTTGGCCCCCAGGCCTTAATTTGGACACGTGTTCGAGCACATAAAAGTACTCATTTAAACAAAGATTTTTAAGTATTTACAGAACAGAAGAGGTTTTTGTTTGGTAAAATTTCATCTGAATGCATTAATTCCCATATTCAGTCATCCTATTAAGAACAACACTGTATTTTATTTTTGAGCATTCAACAATCTTACTGATTTTCACAATAAGAGTCTGGGCAAATATTGCGGGTTTTGGTTTGGAAAGCGTTCCGTCTCATCCAACCTAATACAAAGCATCTCTAAACGGGGATTGTTGCTGTGCATTCAGCTCACTAATGAGCAGGCCTGTGTAATGATGGGGGCGGGGCATCACACTGACAGTTCTGTTTTTGGTTTTCTGAATCAATGCCAATATTTCCCACGTTTGACCCATTTGTTGGGTTTCACTCACGTTTGATGTCGTCCACACTGGTTTCTCTATAGTTTCTACCATCTCTATCATCGTGGAGTCGCAGCTCTACTTTGAGCTCCTCATCCTCTCATAACTTATCCAAGTTCTTGCTTTTCCTGTGACTTTCTCTGTATAAATCTGTATTGTGTGTGTGTGCGTGTGTGTGTGTGTGTGTGTGTGTGTGTGTGTGTGTGTCCCTCTCAGAGAGCCCTGCTGGAGCAGAAGCAGCGCAGGAAGCGTCAGGAACCACTGATGGTCCAACCCAACACGGAGGCCCGGCCGCGCTACTCCAGGACGCGGCGCGGCGAGGAACAGGCACCACTAGTTGACCCTCAGCTCAGCGTCACCAACGATCTCATCATGGAAGGTAAAGAACCGTCCCTGATTAAATACAAGTGGATGTTAATATTAGTGATGTTTCCCCCTCCCCTGTCGTAGGCATCGACGGTCCCGCAGCGTTCCTCGCCACAGATGCGTCCGATCAGGGAACAAAAACCCAAACCCTCCCCAGCTCACCTCGATCCCCCTCCCCCAATCACAACAAGGACACGGAGACGGAGACGCCATCAGAGATAAAGACGGACATCCATGAGCTGCTGCAGAAACAAGGTGAGAAAACTCTAGAGAAACCACACTGTCGTCCAGTATGGAAAACATAACTTTAAACTTTGCTTAAAAACAATTTTACGGCAGTTTGTGTATGAATCAGGTTGACTGTCACCATGACGACAGTGACAGCGTAAGACAGACATAGGCAACTGGAGGCCCGGGGGCCACATGCAACCCTCGGTCTAATGTTCCAAATCAAAATTGTAATTCATGAAGTTAGAAGTTATATGAAGCCCAACATAACACACACAAATCCAAAAACACAGGAAACATTCACAAAATGTCAAAAAAAAGTACACAAAATGATAACAAAGACACACTAAACAACCACTTAGACACTATGGGCCTGTACTACGAAGCTAGATAATTACAGTATTTTCTGGATTTATTGCCATTAGCTTCACCTAACCAAACATTCTCCATCAGACAGAAGCTGTCCTACGAATCTAGATTACAACAAGTCAAGTTAAACTAGGTGATTTCAGCCTGGCTATGTGCGCGCTTTAGTGACGAGGAGGAGATTACAGCGTCAGACCAATCACAATCACAGAGGAACTGGAGCAACTTACTTCACAATTGAGGAATAATTCTTTAAAAATAATTAAAATCCATAATTCAGACCAAAAACAACACTGTTGCTGTAGTAAAAGCAGAAAATAATTAATGCATGAATTAATGATGAGTGTTAATCAATAATTTAGTGAGATTATAAACGGAGAATAAACAGACACTTTGATCAGTTTCACTTTCTCTTTTACCTTGTCTGTGTCTCTGATGCTGCACTCATCAGATCAGCCCACATCATAATGTGGATCATATTTATATTTTATATTATCTTACAGGACTGAGGCTCTACATCACCACCGAATACATTAATTAATTAATTAATTAATTAATTAATTAATTAATTAACTAATTTATCGGTCTGAAAGCACCCGATGAACGCAGACTTTTTTCAGCTGACTAATGTAGGTCAGTCTTTCAGATATAAATCTCTATATTTCCGATAGGATGTCATAGTAAATGAAAGGATAAATATTCTCTCTGACAGCCTCACATCAGATCCACACAGTGACGTGTTCACAATGATCCTCCTTTTATTGGACAGGTCGTTTTCTAAGAGATCTGATAGTTCAGGAGGCGGGTCTTTAGCACTCGCTCAGATTTTATCCAGAACAAAACCTGGTCCCCACCAGGTTAGTCATTCAGCCTAAGTTACCGTGGTGATTTAGTTCCGTAAGACGTTAGTCAGCTTTGTAGTCCAGCACACACTGATTAAACCCTGGAAGTTAGCACGATAAGAGGAAATCTAGCTTTGTAGTACAGGCCCAGAATGATAACACTGACAAAAACATATACAAAAGGACTACAAAGGCACACAAAAAATGTACAAATTAACAGAAAAACACACAAATAGACAACAATAACACAACAAAATCTAACAAAAACACACAAAAAGGCAACAAAAACTTGCCATATTGCCAAGAAAATAGACAAAATGAATTAAAAACACAAGAAATGTCCAAAAACTCAAAAAACATTAAGAAAACCTACACAAAAGGACGACAAAGACAAAACCCTTTGTTCTTTCCTGTGTTAATGCTCAGATTGGTCATTATTCTAAATGCTGATATAAATTTTGATAATGTGGCCCTCGGGTCTCGCTCTCATAGAAGTTGCCCGTCTCTGGTGAGAGAAATGGAATATTTAGATTTTTCATCAATTGCTTTGGTTATAATAGGTTTGGTTTAAAAATGAAGAAAGAAGAAAAAAGTTAAGTTTTTTGTACAACTCTATTTTCATTTTAGCTTTTTCATTATTCATTAACGCAGATATATATATATATATGTATTGTATTTTGATCAGGTTTCATATATTATGTTAATGTGAATAATTATTTTTTTAAACAGTGTAATAAATTTCTTTTACTACTTTGTTTACATCAAATACATCAATTCACAATCCCATCAATTTCAATTTCTATCTTTTGAGTTAGCCTGAATTTATGGGTTTAAGTGTCTGGTTGGATTAATGAAAACATAATAAAAATCTCGTTGGGTGCATTATCTGGTTTTAATTATTATTCCGTGTCCTCGACTCTCTTTGACTCACTCTGTGATTCTCACCAGGTCTGTGTGAAAGTATGAACTTTGATGAAGACAGTGAGCATGAGAAAGACGAGGAGGAAGAGCAGACACGTTCCCTGTCCCCTCACACCGAGACCAACAGACCGTCCTCTGCTGCCAGTGGAAAGGAGGTACCTGTAAGCCCCGCCCTGTTTGCGCCCCATTGTTGCCCACATGACTGAGGTTTGTGTGTATAACTGATTCCAGGAGTCGGGGATGCCGTCCTCGCCGTCAGCAGAAAACCTGATGGCAGAAATGTCCAACCTGGAAGAGTTTGTTCTGAGACCAGCGCCACGCAGCGTCACCATTAAATGTCGAATCAGCCGAGACAAGAAGGGAATGGACCGAGGGCTGTACCCGACATACTTCATGCACATGGAAAAAGAAGATGGAAAGAAGGTCTGTACTGGTTGGATTTGGTCTGCTGCTGCTACCAGTCACATGCAGCCAACCAAAACACACAAACAGACTCTAAAACACACAAAAAAAAGACGAAACGCACACAGTGACATCAAAAACACATAAATGGGTAAAAAAAAATACACAAAA
This sequence comes from Gouania willdenowi, assembly GCF_900634775.1. Taxonomy (NCBI): domain Eukaryota; kingdom Metazoa; phylum Chordata; class Actinopteri; order Blenniiformes; family Gobiesocidae; genus Gouania; species Gouania willdenowi. Next base: position 3,616,405 of record NC_041049.1, read on the forward strand.
TGACAAAAAAACACACAAGACGACAATAAAAACACAAACGGACCAAAAAAATACAGAATTGATCAACAAAAACCCACAAAATGACTCAAAGACACATAAAAGGACAGCAAAAACACAAAGGGCCTATATTACAAAGCGAGATTTCCTCTTATCGCGCTAACTTCCAGGATTTAATCAGTGTGTGTTGGACTACGAAGCTGGTTAACGTCTTACGAAGCTAAATCACCATGGTAACTTAGGCTGAACGCCTAGCCTGGTCGGGACCAGGTTTTGCTCTGGCTAGGATCTGAGCGAGTGCTAAAGTCCCGCCTCCTGACCAATCAGTTATCTTAGAAAGTGAGCTGTCCAATAAAAGGTGTGAACACGTCACTGTGTGGATCTGATGTGACGCTGACAGGAGAGAGAATATTTAGACATCGATGCAATCATTTCATTTACCGATGACATCATTGGCTTAAATTATCATGTTGTGATCGACCGTCGTAGGACAGCTTCTCTCTGACAGCGAATGTTTGGCTAGTTGAAGCCACAAAGACAACAAGACACACATAAGGACAACAAAAACACAAAAATAGACCAAATAAATACTAAATAGGACAATTAAAACCAACAAAATGACTCCAAATAACACAACATGGTTTCAAAAACATACAAACCAACAATACAAACATAAAAATTATAGAATACGGAAAAATTAATCTGAAAACACACAAAAGGAAAACAGAAAACACCCAAATAACACCATAAACACACAAAAAGAAAACAAAAACACAGAAATAATGCCATAAGCACACAAAGGGACAACAAAAACACACAAATAACACCATAAACACACAAAGGGACAACAAAAACACACAAATAACACCATAAACGCACAAAGGGACAACAAAAACACAGAAATAGCACCATAAACACACAAAGGGACAACAAAAACACAGAAATAGCACCATAAACACACAAAGGGACAACAAAAACACACAAATAACACCATAAACACACAAAAAGACAACAAAAACACAGAAATAACGCCACAAGCACACAAAGGGACAACAAAACACACAAATGACACCATAAACACACAGAAAGACAACAAAAACACACAAATGACACCATAAACACACAAAGGGACAACAAAAACACACAAATAACACCATAAACACACAAAAAGACAACAAAAACACACAAATGACACCATAAACACACAGAAAGACAACAAAAACACACAAATGACACCATAAACACACAAAGGGACAACAAAAACACACAAATAATACCATAAACACACAAAAAGACAACAAAAACACACAAATAACACCATAAACACACAAAAAGACAACAAAAACACACAAATGACACCATAAACACACAGAAAGACAACAAAAACACACAAATGACACCATAAACACACAAAGGGACAACAAAAACACACAAATAACACCATAAACACACAAAAAGACAACAAAAACACACAAATGACACCATAAACACACAAAAAGACAACAAAAACACAGAAATAACGCCATAAGCACACAGAAAGACAACAAAAACACACAAATGACACCATAAACACAAAGGGACAACAAAAACAGTGAAAACAACATTGAAACCAGTTTCTGCTGACAGTATTTAAAGTGTAAGTGGCTCATCAGAAACGATTGTTCAAACCAAACGTCTGAGTCACTTTCACACAGTGTGGAACGGAGCACAGGATTAGCTCTTACAGAGGCTTATTACACGTTGGATAAGCGCCTGTTTCCATGGTCACTTTCAGGTGTTTTTGTTGGCGGGCAGGAAGAGGAAGAAGAGCAAAACGTCCAACTACCTCATCTCAGTGGATCCCACTGACCTGTCACGGGAGGGCGAGAGCTTCATCGGCAAACTCAGGTCATCCATCTCTGCACACGTACTTACTTTATTACATTTATTAGGTTGACTACTTCATTTATGGCTCCTTGTTGTTTTCCATCAGGTCAAACCTCATGGGAACTAAATTCACGGTGTACGACAGCGGCACCAGCCCAGACAAAGGCTCCGGGGCTCTGCTGGAGGACAGCAACAAACGTCAGGAGTTAGCCGCTATCTGCTATGTGAGTGAAGGAGGTTTAACCGTCGTTAACCCTTTAACGGGCGTTAGCGGCAACATTTACTCTCTGTGTGACAGGAAACCAATGTGCTGGGCTTCAAAGGACCTCGTAAAATGACCGTGATCATCCCCAGCATGGACATGAACTATGAGAGGGTTCCTGTAAGACCTCAAAATGTGAGTCTGGATTACATATTCCTCTGTGTATATATGTAAAGCATATACAGCAGACTGGTAGATAAACGCTCATTCAAAATGAATCAGTTCATACGACACACAGGAATTTGTCATCCATTTTTTTTTACACTGTTTCAAACAAAATAAAACAGCAAAGAATATAAAACACAACACACAAAACGACGCTAAAAAAACAACCCCCCCCAAAAAAAAAAACGCTGAAAAAATTACAACAAAAACACTCAAAACAACTCCAAAAATACAAAACATTATTCCTAAAAGATACAATACAGAAAAGCCCACAGAATGACACTAAATATGACAAAAATGCACATAATAACTAAAAAAATAATTTAGAAAAGACAGAAAAACCAACATAAATGCACAAAATGACGGCAGAAAACAAAAAGATGACACAAAAAATACACAAAAGACTCAAAAATGTGTCAAAATAATGGCAAAAAATACACAAAATGACTCTAAAAATACAAAAAGAATATGCCTCACGCAATTCAAAGAAAAACACTAAAAACGACAAAATAAAGAAAAATAAAACATAACAAATGATTTCTAAAGAAAAAAAACACAAAATCGCACCAAATTACTCTAAAACTTCTGAGAACTACTAAGACTAAGACTTCTGATATAATACAATAAAGAAAAGCCCAATAAATGACTCCAAAAACACACAAAATAATACCAAAAAGTACATTCAAAGAATGACACCAAAAACACACAAAAACACTCACCAGAAAACGCAAAACAACAGAACTACCGACAAAACGACACAAAATAAAGTATGCACAAAATTACACTGAAAACACACAAAATGACAGAAACACACAAAATTCCAATCAGAAATGACAACAATGTGCAAAAGAAATACACAAAATAGCTTCTGAAAAACACAAAGTGACTCCTAGAAACAACAGAGGGCCCCACAAAACCCCACTAAACGACACAGAATGAGTGTGATTAAAGTTGCCAATCCATGTTATAAACATTACTCCTGTGTAAACATACAGTACATTATTTAAAACAACAGACACACACTGTACACACAATGCTACAGTACTGTGCGTATCTTAATGAACTAAAGGACCTGGTCCCTGGTTGTGTGTCAGGACCAGGAGAGCCTCCTGAGCCGGTGGCAGAACCACACGTTGGACACCCTCATCGAGCTCCACAACAAAGCTCCGGTTTGGAACGACGACACTCAGTCCTACGTGCTCAACTTCCACGGCCGCGTGACGCAGGCCTCCGTCAAAAACTTCCAAATCGTCCATGACGATGAACGTGAGTAGCCAGATATCACACAGACGATGTCGTTAGCCTGATCCTAACTAGCTTCCCCTGTCTGCGCGACTGCAGCCGATTACATCGTGATGCAGTTCGGTCGCGTGGCTGAAGACATCTTCACTCTGGACTACAACTACCCCATGTGTGCCCTGCAAGCCTTCGCCATCGGCCTGTCCAGCTTTGACAGCAAGTTAGCCTGCGAATAACCTTAACACACTTCACTTTAGCGACTGTCGGGATGCTAATAGCATTAGCGTGAGAGAGTTGTACGACTCACATGTTCTCGCTTTAACCATCACTGACATGGACTCACACAGCTCAGTTTTATCAGGTGACACAGTCGCACTAATTGTAAAAAATTGCACACATTTTGAGAAAAACACATTGTGCACATAAAGACTTTTTATTTGGATGTATTTTGTCTGTCAAACTATAAAACCCTGAATATTTTTGGAACATTTAATGAGATCATTTTATTAAAAGAAAACTCGTATTACATAATTAAGTTACTGTGCATTTCTTGTGTCATACACGCAGTTAATAATTTGTATTGTGGGAACAGTTTAAAATCATAGGTTTTGTCTCTATTGCAAGTTTTACAAAAGTGCTGAATCTCCATTTCCTCCTCAGGTTCATTAATAATGAAGTTTGTTCAAACCCATCTTGTTGTACTCCAGGGATTTTTGTGGTGTCGCAGCGTTTCTTTCAGAATCTTGTGAAAAATTTCCACAATTCAAAGAGTGCTGACTCAAACATCGGCTACTCCTGCGGGCTAGCAACAACTACTTTTTGCATGAGCAAAGACTACTTTTTGCACGATCAACAACTATTTTTTGCACGAGCAACAACTATTTTTTGCACGAGCAACCACTATTTTTTGCACGATCAACAACTATTTTTTGCACGAGCAACAACTATTTTTTGCACAAGCAACGACTATTTTTTGCACGAGCAATGACCACTTTTTGCATAAGCAAAGACTACTTTTTCGGAATCAGACATGTTTTATTTGCCAAGTAGAATTTAAATAATACAAGGAATGTGACTTGGTGGATGGTGCGAACATTTTGCACGAGCAACGACTACATTTTGCACGAGCAACGACTACTTTAATGCCTGAGAAATTAGTTTGTGTGCAAGAGGGAAGCAAGAGCTAATTTCCATCTTTAGTCCTTGAATCAACAAATGCATCAACATATCAAAAATAAATCCAAACGAAGGCTTTAAAATAAAAACAGTTTAATTTCAGAGTTTTTGAAATTATAGAATCATGTAAATAAATTAAAAATATTTAAATGTATTAATTTGTTGTATTTAAATGTATTTAATTTATATTTTATTTAATAATTCATAATTAGTTGCAGAAATAATCCAAATGTTTTCAAAAAATCTAAATAAAACAGTGTTTTAAAATAAAATAAAATGTATTTAAAGGTTAGTTGTGATTTATAGCATTGTGCGTACTTGAGCAACTACTGTTGCAGAGATGACCACTTTTGTGTATGTTGCTAAACCACTTCTTGCATAGTTTTGTTGTCATTTAGATGATTATTTTATCATTTTGGGTATTTTTGCTGTCATATTCTATGTTTTTGGTATCATTTGTGTGTGTTTAGAGTAATTTTGTGTATTTTTGTTGTCGTTTTGTGTGTGTTTTGAGTCATTTTGGTATTTTTATTGTTGTTTTGTGTGTGCTGGAGGTTGATTTGGTATTTTTGTTGTCGTTTGTGTGTGTTTGGAGTCATTTTGTCATCATTTTGTGTGTTTTTCTTTGTATTGTGTGTTTCTTTTCTTTTCTGAGGAGTCTCTAGGCTTCAATAACCCCTTTAACCTTTGTTCATTGTGGACTTGGAACAGTTTGAAGTCAGATGTATAAGAACAGTTAAAACCTCAGTATAGGTTCAAGTGCTTCTGTATATGACTGCGTGCATTTGTTTTTTAATTATGTCACTAAAAACTAGTTAAAATATGACAAACACCGTAAAACGACAACGTGGGAAAATGAGTACATCAAAAATGTTCACATTCATTGTGTTTTCAGAAAAATGTACTAAATCGTCGTTAAAACTAGTGATATATGTACAATGTTCAATGTTTCATTACAAGATATATACATTTTTATTTGTTTTTATAGTGCGTCCATATTTTTATAGCTTAAAAAAATGATGTGCAGTTCTCAGAGTGAACACTAGATGTCAGCGTTGATACATTTAAAGCAGAGTGTAGATAAACGGCTGTAGTTTGTTTCTCTCTTCAGATCTTTACCAAAGGTTACAGAAGCTCAGTATGAAAGCAGCTCACATGACTGTGTGTGTGTGTGTGTGTGTGTGTGAGAGACCCAGGGCTGATTGTGTGTGTCATTAATGTATAAACCTCCCAGTCTAACCAGTCCAGACAGACTCAGACAGAACCTGCAGTACTATTGACAGACACAGCTAAGATGATTCATTATTCCAGCCGGAGCATAACCGTCTGCTGCTTATTTCAACCTCCGATTTGCAAATACGTGACAAAAAGTCAATAGTCCATTACTCTGTGGTGCTGTCCCGCGTGTCGTTAGGGCTGGATTGTAAAAAGTGAGCTGAAGGCAGTGAGTTATGATCGTCCACCAGTGTGAAGAAAGACACGTGGAAACAGTTTATTATTGGATGAAATGTTGTGGCCTGAAGGCAGATTAAATAAACAACCAACACTGAGGTGGATGTAAATCACAGAGGGAAAACATTTATTACAGCGACGCCTCAAAAAAGTGATTATCTGACCTGAGGGTCGGCATATGAAATATTGACTATTTCGTCTATTTTGGTTGTTGTATTGTGTTGCTTGTGTGGAGTCATTTTTTTTTTTTTAATCATTTATTTTTTCTCGTTTTTAATTTTTTTCCATTATTTTGTACCTTTTTGTTGTCCTGTTTTTCTGAAGTGATTTTGTATACGTGTGCTTTTTGAGTCATTTTATGTGTTTTTGTTGGGATTAGTTCAACATTAGGTTCTTTTACCGATATTAACCGATACCGATATATACACAGACCACCTCCCCCTTTCTAATTTTGGAAATAACAGATTAATCCTACTTTTAATCTGACGTCCCACTGGATGTTTTTTTTTACAAATAAACATCTTTGAAAAAAGTTAATTAATGGAAAAAGGGCAGATGAAATAAACAACCAGGAAAACAGGAAAACATTTACTACAGCAACGCCTCAAAAAAGTGATAATCTGATCTGAGGATCGCCATGTAAAATATTGACGTTTATTTTGGTTGTTATATTGTGTTTTTCCAGTCATTTTGTGTAAATCTGTTGACAGTTTGTGTGTTTTTGGAATCATTTTATAATTTATTTTATACATTTCTTTCCACTATTTTGTATGTTTTTGTAGTTTGATGTATTCCTGAAGGGATTTTTTTTATATTTCTGTGTTTTTGTTGTGGTTTATTTCACATTAGGTTTTTTAAGGATATTAACTGATACCGATATATACACAGACCACCTCCCCTCTTTCTAATTTTAAAAATACCAGATTAGTCCTACTTTTAATCTGATGTTCCACTGGATGTTTTCTATAAATAAACGTCATCTGTGCAAAATAAGGAAACTAATTAAACTCATCCAATGGAAAAAGTTCAGATTAAATAAACAACCAACACTGAGGTGGATGTAGATCACAGATGGAAAACATTTACTACAGCGACGCCTCAAAAAAGGGATTTTCTGATTTATTTTGGTTGTTGTATTGTGTGTTTTTACAGTTATTTTGTGTATACCTGTTGGCATTTTGTGTGTTTTTGGAGTCATTTTATCTTTTTTTCTTCTCCTTTTTAAATTCATTTCCCCCCCCCCCCCCCCCCCCCCTTTCCTAATTTTCAATTTTATTCTTGATTTGTCCAAAACATTTTTCTCCAAAATTGACCCAAATCCGCTTCCGTTAACACACGTTTGCGTAAGAGTTTGAATATAAAAATAATGTGCAACCGATGAAGTTTTTCTTAGTAGCTGGAATATTCCATTACTTCTTCTATTTTCTCATCAATATTTGATCTTTTAGCTGAAGATGTGAAATCTTTTTTTCCTGCTGAGCTTCATCTGATGTTTTTCATGTGAACTGAACGTTGTGTGTTCACAGGTTGGAGCGTAAAACTCATAAACTCACAGGTTTGCTCCCATCGTGGCAGGTGTTGGAAGTCTCTAATCTCTCACTGATGCTCCAAGTGTGTGGGAGGGGGTTACACATCTTCACACTCACACGTTTCAGGGGTTTTGGAAACCTCGAGTGTCTGGAAAGAGTCCAGAGCCACACACACACACACACACACACACACACACACACACACACACACACACACACGGACTCAATAACCCTGGCAGCTCCACACAGCTGCTCTATCTTGACTCACACCCATTTCCCTCCCGGCTTCCTCTCCTCCTCGTAAACTGATGACAATTTTGTTTTAGCCGGAATATTCTGCCGCCGCTGATAACTCAAATCTTTATGAAGCTTTTTTCCCACGTCTGCTCCGTCATCAGAAAAACCCACACAAAGTGAGGAAATGACAAATATTCAGTCGAGGTTAAAACTCTTGTATTTATAACAGTTTGAATTCAAGTGTCGAGCATTTTAAAATTTTCAGTTTTTAAACTTTCAGCTCAGTCGTGGGCAACTGGAGGCCCCCAAAGGACTCACACAAATGTCCCCAAAAACACACAAAATGACAGCAAAAAAACCCCCCCAAACATATAATACAACTAAAAAATCGTAAGACGCCAAAAACACACAGTGACAACAATTATACACAAAAAGATGTAAATAATACACAAAATTACAACTATACACAAAAATGTATAAAAAGATGACAAAAAAAAACAGTGACAACAATCGTACACAAAAACATAGAAAATATACACAAACATATACAAAGAGATGACGAAAATATAATAAAAGATGACAAAAACACAAAAATGACAACAAAAAACCACCCAAATGTACAACAAAAAAATCACAAAAGACAACAATTGTATATATAATATAACTAAAATGAACAATGAAAATACACAAAAAACAAAAATACACAGTGACAACAATTATTCACAAAAATATAGAAAAAATACACAAAATGACAATCTTTATACAAAATAATACACAAAAAGATGACAAAATACACGAATGGCAACAATTATACACAAAAATATACAAAAAAAAGAAAAAAAATGAATAAAAGATGACGATTATACACAAAAACATGACAAAAATACACAAAATGACAACAGTTACACACAAAATGTCTAAAAATATTTGCACAGTGATTTGAAAATGAACAAAAGTCAACTAAAACTAAAGGTATACACACAAATGACTCCAATAACACACATTATGACAATAAGACTTTTCAGGAGCCGTTCAAAGAATGTTAATATTCTTCACCATAATCTGAGTTAGTCCAACACGTTTGGTGGATCATTTTACACACGGCATAAAAAAGTAATAAGATTACCCATGGAGGGTTGTCGGAGAGATTAGCTGCAGCGATAACGTAGGGACGAGGACTCTGATTTCATTAAAGATGTCCATGGAATGGGATTAGCTCGCCTGCTTGTAGCCTGCTAGGCTGACGTAGCACAGCTCAGTGTCCCTGAACGCCTCTCACACTCTGCTCCAGAGGAACATCAGATCCTTCCTCAAGTCTGGAGAAAAACTGCAACTGATAAGAAACAAGAAACTTCTGCTCACTTTAATCGCTGCAGCTTCTTTTCAAGATGACGAGATGCAGAGAAAGTGACACGCGGCGCATTGGATCATGGCGGTTGCATAACGAACCCGTCAGGTTTTATGGTGGGTGAGTCATGAAGAAGAACAAAGTAATGCTTGATCTTTGTTCAGCCTGATCAGATCAATGAAAAGCAGCTGAGGTTAATGAATGATTTGATTCTAAGAACAGAATCAGAAATCCTTGGTAACCTTTAACATCAAAGGATGAAAAGGTAAAACTTACCATCAACATGAAAGGCTTTAATGATTCAGATCAAAGCAGCACCAGGAATACTCAGGACTAAAAAGATCTGGGTTAAAGACCCAGTTAACAGACTCACTGAAACCAGTAAAGACTCCAACTATCCAGGTTAAAGACCCAGTTAACAGACTCAATGACACCAGTAAAGACTCCAACTATCCAGGTTAAAGACCCAGTTAACAGACTCAATGAAACCAGTAAAGACTCCAACTATCCAGGTTAAAAACCCAGTTAACAGACTCAATGAAACCAGTAAAGACTCCAACTATCCAGGTTAAAGACCCAGTTAACAGACTCAGTGAAACCAGTAAAGACTCCAACTATCCAGGTTAAAGACCCAGTTAACAGACTCACTAAACCAGTAAAGACTCCAACTATCCAGGTTAAAGACCCAGTTAACAGACTCAATGAAACCAGTAAAGACTCCAACTATCCAGGTTAAAGACCCAGTTAACAGACTCAATGAAACCAGTAAAGACTCCAACTATCCAGGTTAAAGACCCAGTTAACAGACTCAGTGAAACCAGTAAAGACTCCAACTATCCAGGTTAAAGACCCAGTTAACAGACTCACTAAACCAGTAAAGACTCCAACTATCCAGGTTAAAGACCCAGTTAACAGACTCAATGAAACCAGTAAAGACTCCAACTATCCAGGTTAAAGACCCAGTTAACAGACTCAATGAAACCAGTAAAGACTCCAACTATCCAGGTTAAAGACCCAGTTAACAGACTCAATGAAACCAGTAAAGACTCCAACTATCCAGGTTAAAGACCCAGTTAACAGACTCACTGAAACCAGTAAAGACTCCAACTATCCAGGTTAAAGACCCAGTTAACAGACTCAATGAAACCAGTAAAGACTCCAACTATCCAGGTTAAAGACCCAGTTAACAGACTCAATGAAACCAGTAAAGACTCCAACTATCCAGGTTAAAGACCCAGTTAACAGACTCAATGAAACCAGTAAAGACTCCAACTATCCAGGTTAAAGACCTGGTTAACAGACTCACTAAACCAGTAAAGACTCCAACTATCCAGGTTAAAGACCCAGTTAACAGACTCAATGAAACCAGTAAAGACTCCAACTATCCAGGTTAAAGACCCAGTTAACAGACTCACTAAACCAGTAAAGACTCCAACTATCCAGGTTAAAGACCCAGTTAACAGACTCACTAAACCAGTAAAGACTCCAACTATCCAGGTTAAAGACCCAGTTAACAGACTCAATGAAACCAGTAAAGACTCCAACTATCCAGGTTAAAGACCCAGTTAACAGACTCAATGAAACCAGTAAAGACTCCAACTATCCAGGTTAAAGACCCAGTTAACAGACTCAATGAAACCAGTAAAGACTCCAACTATCCAGGTTAAAGACCCAGTTAACAGACTCAATGAAACCAGTAAAGACTCCAACTATCCAGGTTAAAGACCCAGTTAACAGACTCAATGAAACCAGTAAAGACTCCAACTATCCAGGTTAAAGACCCAGTTAACAGACTCACTAAACCAGTAAAGACTCCAACTATCCAGGTTAAAGACCCAGTTAACAGACTCAATGAAACCAGTAAAGACTCCAACTATCCAGGTTAAAGACCCAGTTAACAGACTCAATGAAACCAGTAAAGACTCCAACTATCCAGGTTAAAGACCCAGTTAACAGACTCAATGAAACCAGTAAAGACTCCAACTATCCAGGTTAAAGACCCAGTTAACAGACTCACTAAACCAGTAAAGACTCCAACTATCCAGGTTAAAGACCTGGTTAACAGACTCACTAAACCAGTAAAGACTCCAACTATCCAGGTTAAAGACCCAGTTAACAGACTCACTAAACCAGTAAAGACTCCAACTATCCAGGTTAAAGACCCAGTTAACAGACTCAATGAAACCAGTAAAGACTCCAACTATCCAGGTTAAAGACCCAGTTAACAGACTCACTAAACCAGTAAAGACTCCAACTATCCAGGTTAAAGACCCAGTTAACAGACTCACTAAACCAGTAAAGACTCCAACTATCCAGGTTAAAGACCCAGTTAACAGACTCAATGAAACCAGTAAAGACTCCAACTATCCAGGTTAAAGACCCAGTTAACAGACTCAATGAAACCAGTAAAGACTCCAACTATCCAGGTTAAAGACCCAGTTAACAGACTCAATGAAACCAGTAAAGACTCCAACTATCCAGGTTAAAGACCCAGTTAACAGACTCAGTGAAACCAGTAAAGACTCCAACTATCCAGGTTAAAGACCCAGTTAACAGACTCAGTGAAACCAGTAAAGACTCCAACTATCCAGGTTAAAGACCCAGTTAACAGACTCAATGACACCAGTAAAGACTCCAACTATCCAGGTTAAAGACCCAGTTAACAGACTCAGTGAAACCAGTAAAGACTCCAACTATCCAGGTTAAAGACCCAGTTAACAGACTCACTAAACCAGTAAAGACTCCAACTATCCAGGTTAAAGACCCAGTTAACAGACTCAATGAAACCAGTAAAGACTCCAACTATCCAGGTTAAAGACCCAGTTAACAGACTCAATGAAACCAGTAAAGACTCCAACTATCCAGGTTAAAGACCCAGTTAACAGACTCAATGAAACCAGTAAAGACTCCAACTATCCAGGTTAAGACCCAGTTAACAGACTCAGTGAAACCAGTAAAGACTCCAACTATCCAGGTTAAAGACCCAGTTAACAGACTCAGTGAAACCAGTAAAGACTCCAACTATCCAGGTTAAAGACCCAGTTAACAGACTCAATGACACCAGTAAAGACTCCAACTATCCAGGTTAAAGACCCAGTTAACAGACTCAGTGAAACCAGTAAAGACTCCAACTATCCAGGTTAAAGACCCAGTTAACAGACTCACTAAACCAGTAAAGACTCCAACTATCCAGGTTAAAGACCCAGTTAACAGACTCAATGAAACCAGTAAAGACTCCAACTATCCAGGTTAAAGACCCAATTAACAGACTCAATGAAACCAGTAAAGACTCCAACTATCCAGGTTAAAGACCCAGTTAACAGACTCAATGAAACCAGTAAAGACTCCAACTATCCAGGTTAAAGACCCAGTTAACAGACTCAATGAAAGTTATGACTTTTTTTTTGTAACTGACATTTTTGTCATATAAGACTTTTATCAAAAAGGAAGTTTTTGTAACAGTAACTTTTTTTTGCCACAAAAGAAACATTTGATTATTCACTATTTTGTACATCTTAGTCCAGTAGCATTGGTGAATTGACTTCCATTATAAGTGAATGGGAGACCATTAAAAGTTCCTGTTTTACACTGAATGTGACCTCATGCTGTGTCTGATTTCTCATTCTGAGCTCAGTGGTTTCAGAGAAACACCCGGTGACGGGAAACTAAGGTTTAACAGAGTCACCTCATGATAAAGTAAAGACTTCTATGTTTCCTTTGATGTTTTCTGGCCGTCCTTTTCTCACATTCACTTTCTCAACTATTTGTCGCTAATTGGCCTCAAAGCATTTGTTTCTCAGCGAGAGGGAGAGAGATTTACTGAAGCGCTGCTTTTCTTTTTTTTTGTGGCTTAGGGTTGTTTTGACAACTAAATGTGAGTTGAAAAAAGAAGTCTAGTGAACTATGGGAAAGTGTGTTTGTCTGAACAGAACAAATGGCCAAAGGAAAATAAGAGAATCCATCACACTGAGCCGGAAAAATATGTTCCACTTGGAAGATCTCCTAGACTCCATTATTATTTCTGATTTTCTTCATTTTACGCAGTTTTATACAAAAAAAAAGCTCCACCCATCTCGCCAACATCTGGCCAACAATGACCCAAAGTTTGGTGAAGTTGTAGAAAAGAGTAAACATTAGTCAGAAAGTATTCTTTGTTACTGGAAGGCATCTGGTGACCCCCTCCAAGTGTTATGTGACCCCAATGTTGAGAACCCCTGGATTACAACACTAGTAAAAGTAGAATGAAAACTTGAAGTTCACTAAAATGTAACCTTTTGTAGCTCTCAAAAAATACCTGGAGAAGAGGTTTATTGGACAAAAACACAAAAATAAAGGAAATATTTTCCAATAAAAGTTGAATTTTCAGGACTTCCTACTTTGTCAGTCCTTTCCTCTTCACGTCTCTCACTGCGTCCTCACTTTAGTTTGAGCGACCTTTTCTTGAAGCTATAATACATTTTCATTTTCTGTCATCATCCTCGGATCAGCTCAAAGTTAATTATCTGCTTTGCCCGGGATCTCGTACGTTTCCCGATTCATCCGTTTTGATCAAAAGAAGAAATAAATGTTTTATAATCTGATAGCGTGAGATTGAAAAGCCATTAATAAGAACATTAGAGATAAATGAGTTTTTGGTGGTAGATGAGTGTCGGGGTGACGGGGCCACACGGTCGGCCCTGAGCTATGCTTTTTAGCGACGGCGTGTTTTAGTCAACTTTCACTTTCACACACGTTAGAGATGTTTTACACAGAGTTTCAACAACTGTAGGAGTTTTACAGTCATTATTGCTCAATTTTTACATTTTTCTTTCAAATAAAAAGACAAGCAGAGATGGGCAACTTTTATCACAAAAATATCAAATCTAAACATTATTATTTCATTTTTTTGTATATTTTTGTCGTTTTTTAGTGTGTTTTCCTCTCTTTTTCTGTCATTTTTTAATCTTTTCCTGATTTTCTGTACTTTTGCTTTCATTTGGTGTGTTTTTGTTATTTGTGTAATTTTTTTAAATTATTTTGTATGCTTTTTGCTGTTATTTTTGTTATTTTAATTTTTTTTGTCATTTTGTGTTTTTGTTGTTATTTTTGTCATTTATTTCTAATTTTGTTTGCTTTTTTGTCATTCTATGTGTTTTTGCCATCCTTTACTGTATTTCTCTTCTATTTTGTGTATTTTTGTCGTTGTTTTTGTAATCTTTTGTCTTCTTTTTTGTCATTCTGTGTGTTTTTGCTGTCATTAACGGCATTTTTTTTGTGTTTTTGTTGTGGTTTATGTAATTTCTTTCTCATTTCGTGTGCTTTTGTTGTCATCGTGTGTGTCACCCTAGGTATCATGTGTATTGTTCTGTGTGTTTTTGTAGTGTTTTGTGTGATTTGATGGCCATACAAATGTGGCAGTTGCACAGATTATTTTTTTTTAATAGTAACTGATTTCTATTGTCAACATTTTTTGCATAACAAATATTTTTTTTTGTAACAATCATTTTTGTCATAAAGGTCATTTCTGCCTTAACAAACTCCTCCCCCTTGTGTTGGACATTTTTGTCCAGAAGGTTGTGTTCATGGACTTCAGTTATTTATAAATGTAAGACCATTAAAACATTCCTGTTTGACACTGAATATGAACTCTGTGCTGCGTCTGATTTCTTTTCGATCCCAATGGCATCAATATATCTCACATGATCTGATACATAAAGGAGCATTCTATCATTTCCACTGTGATTATCTGGCTAACCAATAGATTTCTATCATTCCACTGCAGACGTTAGCAGTGTATGATGACTAATTAGCATCAGATGGATTCTAAATGAAGATTAAATACAGAATTAGCACTTTAGGAGTTGCAGTCCTGGGCGCCTTCAAGGAAAAAGCTTCTCTCCTCGTTTTTTATCTACAAATGAAAAAGTGATGAAGACTCTTCTGAAATTGCAAAAGCCATTTAACGGCGTTGGAGTGGGAAGATGTTCCTCTGGGAATACGGAAGACGGTCTTCAGAAAGTGGAAGTCTCTTTACTTTTATTAGCTGTGGCGCAGGCATATGAATATTAATATTCAACCAGGAACTGATGGTTTATTAATGAAAAGGAGCTGCTTGTGGAATTAAATGGGCTTAATGGGAAAGTGTTCATTACCTCCCACTGTGACTGAACAGAGAGGACCATAAGCTTTGTCCAGAGGTAAAGGCTTTGATAAGATGTGAGGTCATCTAACTATCTATCTATTATATCTACCTATTATATCTATCTATTTATCTATCTATTGTAGCTATTACATCTGTCTATCTATTATATCTATCTATCTATCTATCTAGATATTATATCTATCTATTCTATGTATCTATTATCTATCTAGTTATCTATTATTATATCTATCTATCTATTATATCTATCTATTTTATGTATCTATTGTATCCTTCCATCCTTCCATCCATCCATCCATCCTTCCCTCCTCCATCCATCCATCCATCCTTCCATCCATCCATCCATCCATCCATCCATCCATCCTTCCATCCTTCCATCCATCCTTCCATCCTTCCATCATCCTTCCATCCATCCAGAAAGCTTGTTCCAACTCCAAAGGACTAGGGTACTTTCCAGGAATACGACTAAAGGCTACATAATGTTTGCTAAGTACGGTTAGCGTTGTAAACCCAACTATCGCTTTGTAGAATACCGACTCTTTCGATGCATACGGGCGTCGCCAAAGCTTAAATGACTCAAAGTTGAAATCAGTGTTTTTTAGCTGAAGTTTCCCTTTTGTTGGACTCCAATGTTTTGCTTTGAATTCTGTGGAAAAAACAAGTATAGATCATAATGATAGAATAAATGAGTGTTAACATACATGATTAAGAATCTAACTTTGTTAATAAGTAGAATGAAACAGTATTTAGTGTTTATTTCTATAGTTTTGATTATTTCCTGGTCATCTCCCTCCTGGTGTGGGACTAAGACTGACTCTTTTGTGCATTTTTTGAGAAACACTGGTTTAAATATTACAAATCACAAAAGCCATAGCGTAATTGTCTTGAATTTTTCAGAACGTTTTCATACTTTCTATGTTAAAATCAAAATGGTTGAAACATGCCAAAAAACCTAGAGAATAATAACAACAAAGAGAAATGAAATCATAGCCTACAGTAGATGAATTTGGCGTTTTCATGGACACACAACATCTCAATGAAGATAGAAAGAGCACCAGAAGTGAACTGTTGTTGTAGACTGAGCTAGCTTAGCTAAGGAAGCAACCACACAATATTTGATGCTGACCTCCTAAATGCACGAGTTGTAATGACTTGTTGTTTAAAACTGCTTCATACAGTATGTGAGTGCTGTTTGATAACTGGCTGCACACGCTAACCCCAGATGCTACGCTGGAGCTAACATGCTAAACCATCCACTTTCATGAGAACAAGAGAGCCATAAAACTAAGTATTAAAGCCTCTTCTGTACATACAGTATGTCAATACATGATGAAAATAACCCCATTATGTTGTAAAATGGTTTCACAGCATCATCAATTAGCAGTCCAGTTAGCATTAGCATGCTATCTTAAGGTGACCATATGTCTGGATTTATTCGGACATTTCCTCTTTTCCGGCCAGATTTTATAAATAGATGAAAATGTTTCCCAGGGACCCTGAATGCATCTCTGAGAACAAGTTAATTTAAAATACAGTAACTCTGCTATACTGTATATTTGGGGTTCATTACGGTAATTTTACTCACACACGTTAGAAATTAACAAACGTAACCTTCCTGGGTAATAAAAGCTCCATGGAGGTTCAGAGAAATGAATCCTTTAGGAGGTTATGGTCATAGTTATTTATTGAAGTGTATATTTAATGATTATTTAATGTTCTGTAAGCCTTGAGGGTTTTTTGGTTCTAGTTTTAGTTTATTGGAGGAGATGTTTCTCATTGTTTCAATGATTAAAAGATTTTAAAAAGGTTTCTGTGAGATTTTTCATGGACAGATTGTTGTGATCATCATAAAGGTGAACGACTTGAATCACATTTATTTTGAAACTTTATGGACAATAACTACTTATTTATTTTGCTGTTACAAAGTAAAAACATTGAATACTGTCGGGTTTGGCCCAATTGTCCTCTTTTTTTGGAAATCAAAATATGACCATAAACCTCTCACATCTAAAATAAATCACCAAAACAAAGGAAAATCCCATAAATATACAAAGTGAAGCCATTCCCATTACTCAGCTACATGTCTCTACATATTCCACGTGGTTTCATTTCACGTGTGTGATGTGTGACGACACAGTCCGCTGGTCGGTGTGCGTCGCTAAACGCTCACGCACGCAAGGCCAAAATAAACAAAGTTGACTTGTTTGCTTAGGTGTGCGTTGCTGCAGACAGCTGGATGCATGATGTGACTGAGTGAGTTTATACTTTTAAACGGCGGTCACGGCCTCCACAGATGTTCATGTGCGTGTGTTGGATTTGACCCCGAGCTAAGATGAGGACAATCTAACAATCACACGCTTGTTCCCACCATCGTGTCCTTGGCATTATCTCCACTTGATGAATGTCATGTTATTCCCGGAGAACAAGCGGCGTGTGTGTGCGTTATCGCGTCATCGCGCCCGTATGAAGTCATCTTATATCCAAACAATATTTGAGGGATTTTTAGAGCGTGGCTATTTTCTCTCCTTCTCACATGGTAATAAATCCAATCTCCATTTCCTTTCCGGATGGGTTGCACAAATTGAATACTTGCTTTGAGAATAAAAATGAAAAGGTGGGGAAGAATGAATTTCCTGTCATTTCCTGGTGCTTCGGTCCGCTCGCCGTTGGATGGGATGAAGTGGCACGACCGACGTTTACTGATTTCGTTTGGTTTCATCAGACAGAAGCAGAAATGGACCGCGTCCTGTTGGACTCCATTAATAAGGAGTTTAAATTCATTTCTCCATCTCTCAGTAACAGCTCTGAACACTCACATCCTTTTAAAAAGCTACTTTGGAACTCAATTATTCTTCAGTAAATGTGGTCACGTCATTTAATAGCAAAGAGAGAATAACTCTAAATATTTGGTCAGACATAGTTTAAACCTCTTAGATCAATAATTCAA
The DNA here is from genome assembly GCF_900634775.1 of Gouania willdenowi. Classification (NCBI taxonomy): domain Eukaryota; kingdom Metazoa; phylum Chordata; class Actinopteri; order Blenniiformes; family Gobiesocidae; genus Gouania; species Gouania willdenowi. The sequence goes on from NC_041049.1 coordinate 3,634,762, forward strand.
AGATTATTGGCTAAAAACAAGGTTGTAAACCACACAAAAGTTTGTTTTGGTCTCCACTATAATCTCTCAGTTCATAAAACATTTTGCACATTGCATTGTGGGATGTGGAGTCCCGTAGTCGGATGCATAGAAGTGTGATTTATTGTGTTTGCTGCCAACAACTAGGTGATTATTTTGGGAAAGATCTGAATCCAAATGAAGGATTGAACGTATTTTGTAACTGGTTAACGGATAAATGAATGTCTCAAAAGTGACAAACAAACAAAAATGCCCCTCACTACGTGTAATGTATTAAAGCTGCAGTATGTAATAGCGCGTTTCCAATGGCGGTATCGGCTTTACGCTCTTTTTACACGTTTCCACTGGGCAAAAGTACCTACTCCGTGGTACCTGGTGCTGGTTTTTTTTTTAGTACCTCCTTTGTTGAGGTTCCAAAAAAAGCAGCCCTGGGTCATCATTTATAAATGCTGCATACGTACAAAAGAAAGTGTACGTCACTTCTAAGCAAAAACAAAAAACTTACGCACAAAATCATGAAAAATGGGAAACTCCGCCCCCAACAGGAGAAGGATGACATTAATGACAGCTCTGTGGAATTGATACATTTGTGTGAAATAATCGAACATTACACATTTCACAATACGTATATACGATATATTTGCAAAAATGAAGAAGGAAAAAACTATACTGACGCCCCAGGGAGTGAGTGACTTGCACGCACCTACAAATACAGTTTTATATTAATAATAATAATTTTAATTAAAATCACATGATCATTGCATAAAACTGCTGATCAACTGGCTGCAACACCTGTAGCTGTTATAAAAACAAGCGCACTCACAATGCGTAAAGACCCACAGTGGCTTATCAGGCACTGCTGGAGGACGAGATGCACAGGAGACTCTGGAGGCAGCGGATCTACAGAGACCAGAGAGAACTATAGGCAAGACTAGTACCCTCCGTGAGACTGAGATGAAGTTGCTAAGAGGAGTTGGAAAATGACCAGATTTAGCAACAAAGTCACTCCAAATTGCTCCACAGTTGTGCCGGTATATTTAAAACAGGGAGGGTAGGGGGGAGCGTGTTTGTTTCCATTCCAGTCTGACAATTCTACATACTGCAGCTTTAAGTAGTGATCATGTTATGCTGTGACAGAAAATGAATGCAGAGGGTCATCTTAAGTGCGTTTAGCTGAACTGGTGGTCATTTTACCTGGTGACACGTCACAATAGAAGCATCTCCAGTCACATGGCTGCACAGGGTGAGAGTGATTCACTGCTTGGCTGTAATTTAAGGTTTCACAAATAACGTTTTCCGATCATATCACACATTTTCATGGGAGGTGGATGAGTGTTAGCAGTGTGGCTAACGTCGCTCTTGCAACACAATCTCATGTAAATTCAACGTAAAACTCCACTATTTTGTAAATCATCTGAAGCATTAAGAAATCAAAAAACGACTGAATCCTGTCGCGTGTGCATCGCTAACATTAGCTTTAATATGATCACCTTCTTCGCTCACACTCGTGCACCATATAATGTGATAATGTTCTTCATTTGTGCTTTCACGACTCTGTAAGTCCGTGAGGATCTCGTTTCATTGTCTGTCATATCGGTTTTTTTTTTTTTTTTAATCAAATGTAGAGGATGATATCATCATCGAGGGAAGCTCCACCAAAGCACATTAACACTGGGAGGAGAGCAGCAAATGGGATGAAATGTATTATTAATGAGTGAAATATGAGATGGAGGAATGGTATAGCTGCATTGGGAGTTTGGGGGGGTATGCGTCACTCTAATTACTGACCCCCACTGGGGGCTGATCCTGAAATCCCCAACAGTGCAACACGATCCTGAATGTGAAGAAGTGAAGTGTGAGCGAATGTCACTGAGGAACGGCTCCATGTGGGCGTGAACGTGAAAGAAAACGTTACAACAGTGACGCATTAGCGGGCGAGAGATCGTTTTTTTTTCATGTCACTAATAGTAGCAACGTAACTCCTCGGAAGATGGTGGCTAACGCTAATGCTAACTGAATGAATGAAATGAAACTAATTGAATAAAATGTAAATCATTTCTTAACTCTGATTAAAAGGAAAGACGCTAGCTGGGTTTCCATGACAGATTTACGCAAAATAAAAGCGATTTTTCCTAAATGTCGACAAAGTATAATTGCGCTTTGAACGTGTTTCCATTAAACTGAAATCTCATCCCGCAAGACTTTGGTGCAGGAAGACGGACGCTCCAAACCTCCTTATAACACTCCGTATTCTTTTGTTGTTTCACGTATAATGTGGCATTAATAATGTTTAAGTATAACGCTAAGAAATGTCCCGGCCTCCTCTTCTGTTAGCGGCTAATGCCCACAACATGCTACTGCTAAGGCTAATGCTATTGCGAATGCTAGCTAGTTGCTATGTTCTACAGTAAACGCTAAACGCAAACACAATTGAGATGTTAATAATTGTCCAATTCTGATGAAAAAGAAATATATAAATGATGTAAGTAGATATATCTTGAATCTTTAATAATTAAACTTTAATATAACTTTGACTAAACTTTGGAAAGCCCAACAAACCCAGCAAACCATGACTGATGATATTTGTGAGAAAATTTAAATAAAAACAAGTTGCTTATAATAAGCAGACTTGGATATACTGTCTTTCTTCTGTGGAACTCCTTGGAGCTAGCAGCCAATGCTAATGCTAATTTTCCAGAGTAAACTCTGAGGAGCTGGAGTCCCTGAAACAGTCCAATCTGGCAACGTGTGTGATCACCTGTGACTGAAGGAGGTCACCATATACCAGGGGTTCTCAACCTTGGGGTCGCGAGACCCTGGGAGGGAGTCGCCAGATGCCTTTAAGAAATGAAGAATATTTTTTGAACAATTTTTGCCCAATTTTTGCTTATTTTTACCTTTTTTTTTTTTCAACAAAACCAAACTTTCCATATTTTAACCTATTTTTTATCATTTTTTTTTCATTACTCTCATTTCTGCCACTTCTACATCAAATTTCAATGCCTTATCTTATAAACCCTTTCCACCACTTTTCCACCTAATGTCACATAAGTTGACCCATTATTGCCACTTTTAACCTCTTTTCACAATATTTTTTTTTGCCAATTTAACCACATTCACGATTCATCATGCCCATTATTTGTCAGTTTAAAATAATTGTCCCTACTTTTTAAATTACCGTATTCCAACCCACCCTCTGCCTTTTTAAGCCAATATTGACACTTTGAACACTTTTTTAAATTTTTTTTTACCACTTTTTCTCTCTGTTTTTGGCTGCTCTAATTTGCAACGATTAACTAATTTCTGTTGTTTTTAAAATCCCATTTCACCACATTTTTCCTGTAACCTTCATTTTGGGGGTCGCTGGGCTGAAAAGGTTGAGAACCACTGCCGTAGACGATGCATCATTTCTTTGATTTCTAAGTCAAACAAAAGGAAAGATTTTCGTCAATTGTGTCTCTAACATCAAAAAGTAATAAGTCGTCACATTGGACTGCAATAAAAGCAATAAAAAGGTGTTATTTTTCACCATCTTCTGCCTGTTTGTGTAAATACCTTTCCAACGCTTCCCTGCTTTTATTTCCGATGAGGACTTATCTTTGTGCAGCAGATGCTCCAAACAGCTCAGCGTCCTCCAAACTAATGCATTGTTCTCCTGCTGGCCTTTGGCTCTCCAATTTCAACTTGGCAACACTTTAATTACTTTAAAAAAAAAAAAAAAACTTTAAGTTGCCGGGCAAGAGGTGCTCAAGCAGCACGAGTCACCTCAACTTTTAATTTTCGGATGGTGTTCCTACAGCCAGACCTGCTTTTCACTTTGTTTTTATCCCAAAGATTCTAGATACCACAATAAACATGGACGAACATGTGTAAAACTCTTTATTCTATAGGTTTGGATGGTTTTTTAGACAGAATAACTAAGTGGTCAAAGTGTTGTGAGAAATTGCTATTTTTTAACCCCATGTTGTCATAAAAACTGGTCAAAATCACCTTAAGAGGACTGTGGTCCAACTCAGTGTTAGTGTGACATGTGCACAATGGGTCAAAGGGTAATAACCTTAATGCCTTGCCAAAAGGTTAGAGGAACAGACGAGAAACCAGCGAAGGGAAAAATTGAGTTTACTTAAAAGGGCGACCGTGGCTCAGGTGGTAGTGGGTCGTCTTCTGATCGAGAGGTTGGGGGTTCGATCCTAGTACCTTACTATGTGTCGAAGTGTCCTTGGGCAAGACACTGAACCCTAAGTTGCTCCCAGTGGTCGACTAGCGCCTTGCATGGCAGTCCTGGTGTGTGAATGTGAGAGTGATTGGGTGAATGAGCTGATGTGTAAAGCGCTTTGAGACTGTTTCAGTGTGGTGATAAAGCGCTATATAAAATCAAGTCCATTTACCATTTACCATTTAAAAGCTACAGTAAGCTGGGTGATTTTATTTTGGTGAGGTTTGAGTTTTGAAATTGTGTATTTAATGTTGGGTGGCTCGTAATATATACACAAAACAACTTCAAAACCGTAGAGAAATGACAACAAAGCTAAAAAAAAAAAAAATGATAGAAAATTTTAGACAGAACAAAAAAAAATACACAATACAACTCTAAATACACACAAAGCAACAACGAAATTACAAAAAAATTCAATATTTACAAAATGAACACGAAAATAAGTAAAACTATTTCTAAATCACACAACAAAAAACCATACGTAGCAAAAGATAACATAATGTGGCAAAAAACAACAACAAAGATGCATGAAAAGACTCAAAACAGACACTTTATCAAAAACACACAATATAAAAACAAAAATATTACAAAACATTACAGAATCCACACAAGATATGCATAGTTGTCTCAGAATCACAAAATAACAATAAAAAGCACAGAACGATGGGATTACAAAATAGCAACAAAAACAACAACAAAATACACAAAACATAAACAAAAACACACTAAATGACGTGATCATATATACAACTTTTACTCAAATAACACAAATTGGTTTCACAATCACACTAAACAACAACAGAAACATACAAAACATCAAAAAAAGTCACCAAATGACATCAAAATGACAACACAGACACCACGTAGATCAGATTCTATCACATAATGAGCAGCTGTAAATGCTCTCATGTGGTTAGCAGTGCTGAGGATGAAGGCTAATGCTAATGCTAACGTAGTAGTCAGACATCTCTCTTATGTTTCTGTCATGAGTCTGAGACAGTTCAGACTTAGTGTGTGTCGTCCATAAAGATAATGTAAAATAATTCAAAGTCTCCTAAATAACATTAAAGTTCCCTCCATTCATCACGTGCTTCAGGCTATCGATGCTATTGATGACATTAGCTTTGAAAGTCTGCAACATAATCACATTGTGAGTGACTAAATTAACAGCTCAACCACAGCGTCTGCCACTAAAATGAGTTATCTCATTAGAAAAGACGTGTGACCTGTGTGAGGCTGTGAATAGTTTCTGCTGATGCATTTGTCCAAAGCAACTGTTATTAACTAAAGAAAATAACTTCATCAAACAATATGACTGTTAAAACAGAAAATCAATACAAAAAACTGCAACAAAAATGACTCCAAAAACATACAAAGGGACTAAAAAAAATGCACAAAACTGCAAAAAAAACAACAACAAAAAACATTAAAACTGCAACAGACACACACACTTTGACTCCAAAAACACACAAAATGACTCAAACACCAAAATGACTCCAAGGAAAAATAAACAAGATAAAAAAAATAACTCCAAGATACAAAAAACTGCAACAGAAACACAAAATGACTTCAAAAATGTCAAAAACTTCAACAAAAACATTATAAAACTGCAACAGAAACACACATTATGACTAAAAAAAAAATACAAAAAAATAAGAGAAATAAACAAAACAAAACAAAACACAAAATACTGCAACAAAAACACACAAAATGCACAAAACCAAAATAAAAAACTCACACTACAACTCCAAATACACCAAATAAAATAAATAAACTCCAAATAAAAAATCTGAAAAATAAACAAAACAAAAATAATTCCAAAGCACACAAAACTCCCAAAAAAACACTAAACAACAGCAAAGACACAAAATAACAAAAATACACAAAATAGTTAAAAACCGACATAAAAATACACAAAATAACAACAAAAAACTGCAACAAAAACACACAAAATGACTTCAAAAACACATCAAACTGCAACACAAACAAACACTATGACTCAAACACACAAAATGATAAAAAAAAAAGAGAAATTAACAACACAAAAATAAGTCCAAAACACACAAAACTGCAACAAAAACACTAAAATGACTGGAAAACTAAATAAATGTTTCTTTTATTAATGCTCATATTTCTCATTGTTCTAAATGCTGACATGAATGTTGATAGCGTGGCCCTCAGATTAGAGCCAATCACATTTTTGTGGCCCTTCTGTGATAACGTGGCCCATCCCTGAGCTATAGGGAGTGTTTCTCGTTGCGTGGACAGAGCTGACGAGGCTTTGCGGACACGACTTTATTGATCGCGTGTGCTGTAATCTGTCAATCAAGGCTGGTCCAGCTGTGGCAGAGCGCCAGGCCATGATCTACGGGGTCAGACCCCACCATCTGCTGTGATGAAAACAACACGCTAACCACATACAGTACCTCCATCCTGCTACAAGCATAGCCTGACACAACAGCTGAACATCGATTTCAACCCAAACGTCAAACAAAGATTCCCATTTTGTGCGTTTGAAAAACTATTTTCTGGTTTGTTCGGGGATGAAACTATTACCCGATTGGTCGATTAGTCACGAAGCAGAAAATCTGTGAAAGTTACTGGAAAAACAAAATCAATTTCTAATTACTCACCAAAAATGTCATTACGTATCACCCGAGGTAATTAGTCACATTACTGATTAGATTTCGCACGCTGGTGCAGACTGAAGGAGCACAACAGCAACACGATTAAATAACGATTCCTAATCTGATCGCTAAATAGTGAAGAGAACATTAGTAGTTTAAGGCATTGACGCACGCACACACACACACACACACACGCACACACACACACACACACACACACACACACACACACGCACACACACACACACACACACACACACACACACACACACACACACACACACACGCACACACACACACCTTACAGAATGATTGAAAAGTAGAAAATATCCCATATTGAAAATGCTAAATGATATTTTATACATTAGTTTAAGCAGCTAACAGTACTTACTAAACAGCAGTTAGCAAGGGGCTAATCAATAGCGTCAAACTGCCATTATGCTAACAAAAGCAAAATTATATTTGTAGCTTCATGCAGTGAAATCTAACCACTATTCTTTGGCACATTAGTGTGTTTTAAGGGACCGTCAAGTAGGAATAATGGAAATTACAATTTTAATTTTGATGTTCCAACATTTATAATTGACTATGACCCAAATTATTTTCTTTTAGAATTATGTATTTAATTTAGAAATTCCTTCTGGTCGTAGCAACATTCTTCCCATGTAGCCTAGCATCCATTTTCATGTGTATTTCTATGGATTTATTTATGTCTAAGCAGCTACATGTTAGCACAGTAGCTTGACTAAAAATGGAAACAGCCTATATCCAAGCTACGCTGCTACAAGTTAGCATGGTAGACTGACTAAAGACATGTTAGCATGACTGGCTAAAGATTTTAATGTGTCTAAGCTACGCTGCTACCTGTTAGCATGTTTGACTGACTAAAGACATGTTAGCATGACTGGCTAAAGATTTTAATGTGTCTAAGCTACGCTGCTACCTGTTAGCATGTTTGACTGACGAAAGACATGTTAGCATGACTGACTAAAGATTTTAATGTGTCTAAGCTACGCTGCTACCTGTTAGCATGTTTGACTGACTAAAGACATGTTAGCATGACTGGCTAAAGATTTTAATGTGTCTAAGCTACGCTGCTACCTGTTAGCATGTTTGACTGACTAAAGACATGTTAGCATGACTGGCTAAAGATTTAATGTGTCTAAGCTACGCTGCTCAGGTAAATAAACAAATATTAAAAGAATACTTAACGTTTCAGTCAGATTGGCGTAGGGATGGATACACGGGATTCAAACCACTGACCCTCTGATTACAACTCAGCTACATTAACCACTGTTCCTCCACCACAGAGTTGATCAACAGTAGATTATTTTCTAATACAGCACTGATATGAAGCTGCACTGATACAAATGACGGAAAAACAATACATTCTTTATTTCTAAGTAACTTAAAAGTTACTTTTTCCAGTAACGCATTAGTTTTTGGTGTAAGTAATCAAAAATAGTAAATGAGTTACTTTGTGAATGAAGTAACTATTAACTTTAACTAGTTACATTTTTTCAGTAACTAGCACAAGACTGTTCATTACAAGCATCCAGCAGTATAAAAAGCGTACCCTATAATCTACAATATATAAACACAACAGAAAAGTGATGCTTATCTATTTTTGAGCTGTTTTTCTAATGGAGGCTGTAGGTCATTTATTTTGTGACTTTATTTTATTATATTTTGGTTTCCAGTAGTTGCTGTTTGTAGTTATTACAGTGTGGAAAATAAATGTATTAGTAGGAACACGTTCTGTACAACAGCGTGTCACAGTTTTGCGACCCTGTTTTGTGATGTCCTAAATAAAAAGCTTAGGATCAAATCCAGAGCCCTGCTCGTGTTTGTCCAAACTCTATTGATCGCTTTGACTCACTTTTCCATGAATCAACATGGCGTTTATGTAACTGGTCGGCTTCAGCACAGCACAGCGCACATGTTTTACTGCTCCTTTTGAATATTCGCCTCTGTCGCTACTCAGATCAATATCACACATCTCAGCTCCTTCCTCCCGTCCCTGTAGATCTACGAGCACTTTACCGGCCTCTCCCTCTCGTCCCCCCCCGCCTCGCGCTCCCATCTTCTCAGCCGGTGCTACGGCCAGCGTCCCCAGAGTGACCTTGGGGATAATGAGCTTCTGATCACGAGTCAGGAAACCTGGTGTTCAACACCCACCCCATCACCCTCCCTCTACACTATTGCCCGCTCAGCCTACAAAGAGACTTAGTACTGAAGAGGCAGGGCAGAGGTGCAGATGAAAAAAGCCTTGAGAAACTAATGCTTTAGGCTCTGATACACAACTACCAGACCTCCAGGATGAAGTAAGTAGAACTTTCTCTTCTGTATTTGTGGGCTTTTGTCCACTTTGGTGGGATATGATGCTGGGATATTAAATCTTGTAGCTGGTTAAAGTCACTTACATGTGTTTTTGAAGTGGAATTGGTCAATTCTGGTATGTGTCAACCAGTTTAAACCTAGTATCTTGACTTGGCTGCTGCTACTATGAAAGCATTTTAGCTTTTTTAGGGTTTCCTGCTAATGTTTGCAAAATCTATGGACTGTAAACTGAACTGGTACCAAGAAGCAGTTGATGGTTGATGGCAGAAGATTGGTTTATGGCTGTGTGTTCAACTGGCTTTTCTTGATCAGCTTTAAAATCCAGGAAGTGCACCTTTGTCAAGTAAAAAAGTTAAAATGGAAGAAGTCAAATTGGGAGAAGTTGAAAACTGATATGGTACCAAGGACCAGTTGATGATTGATGGCAGAAGATTGGTTTATAGCTGTTTCATCAAAGTACTTTAAAACTCAGGGACTCCACCTTTGTAAAGTAAAAAAGTTGAAATGGAAAAGATGAATAACTTTTTTTCTTTTGGTAAAAGTCCTTTGCAGACATAATCACTTGTTCTTCTCAGTCCGATTCTTTCACATTTCTGCTTCAGGCTGTTGATACAAGATAACAAACATGCATAAATAAAAGGCCATTGAGCCTAAGCGGCAGAGATTCTAGCTACAGATGGTAAAATAACTTGGGTAAACAATCAGAAGACGACTTAAATAATCCTGCAGCCGTAGGCGTTGGAACGGGGTGTTGAAGGAGTGCGTTCTTAGTGATTAAACTCCAAACACGCACACGTTGTGCTGAAAGTCGCTATCAGCCAAATACACGCCCCAATTAGGTCTGTCTGGTGCTGCTTGGAGTGGGCATTTTTTTTTCCCAGGATATCGTAATTTGGGTCAGGCCTGACTGGAATGAAAAACCTCCCGGTTGTTGCCGTATTGTGATTTTGACAAGTAGAAGGCCTCGTTGCGTTGCCATGGCGTTGCTTTGCTCTGGCGCAGCAACCCAAACAGGGTTCCTCTCTGTCCCGCGGGCGACGTCTCACAAAAGCCCCTGCGTGGGCCATTCTAGCTGGAAATGAGGTGTGCGCTTCATTTATCTGGGATCAACACATGGTGCGGCCTTAATGAAAGCACCGGGGAGATGAAACACAGAGTGGAGATGGGCTTGAGAAACCGGCCTCGGTCTGAAGGAAGTCCCAACACAATGTGGATTAAGCTGGACCGCAGCCAGGAAGGGCAAACTCATAAAACCGCCTCTTCTACAAACCGGCCGTGGCATTTTATCACTATGAGATGTCCACTTGGAGGCCTTTAGGAGGCATTTTTTACACACTCTGCCCTTTTCTCCTGTTAATTGCTTGCCCCTTCGGACCTCACCACGTGACCCAGCCTATATGTCAGCGTGTTTAAGCACAAAGCCCGTTCATTTCCCTTCTGTGTGTGTCCACAAATGCTTTGTGGAGTCCGCTCTCCACGGAGGAGCAATAAGGCAAAGAATGGTGCCGCTAAGGTCCTGAGAAGTCCGCTCCGGGGGGGGAGGGAAGCGGCGTGAATGGAGCCGTTTCTCTCTATAGGGCACAAGTGAGAAAGGGAGAGCGGGCAGGGGGTGAGGACATGCACAAAGATCCTCACACTGAGTGGCTGGTTTATTTTTTTGTGAGGGGTACGCAATGACCCGTCACATGTGGCACAGACAGAATGAGGCTGGAAGGGGTCCGGAGGGCCCCTGAAGAAAAGAGGAGGATGTGATAAAGGGAAAGGCAGGAGAATTGAAGAGGAAGAGGAGGAGGAGGAGGAAGATGCCACCATAGGGAGGCCTGTCAGGAGCCATGGTTCAGGCATTCACTTTAAAATCCCACCAGGAGGCAAAAAAAAGTGTCCTGATACAAACCCAGAGTGTCACTATTTTACAGTTTGGGCATCTAAACCTAAAAACTGTAAAAACTACATTTTTCATTCATTCATAAGTGGAAAAAAGAGACCTTTTTGTAAAAAAAGAGGAAATAGAAAAATAAGAGACAAGCTTGATTAATATTATTACTAGTCAATTACTACTTTGGTCAAAACAAACATTTCTAAATATGATACTTGTAATGAATTAAATAATAATGAATTACGAAAAAATTACCTAATGTCAATTCTTAAATGTCTTTTTAATGGTTATTAAACATATAATCAACATTTTTTTGTTGTTTTAGATTTTTTTTAAATAGCAATATGACATAATATGGCCTCAGATGCATGTTTTGGGATATTGTCATGCATTTACTCACAGTTTTCCCCCATAAAGAGACAAAAAGTCAAATCTCACACTACTACGTCAAAGTCATAGCTGAAAAATCCCAATTTTTCCAGAATTGAGCATAGTGCATGTACTGTCGAGGTAATATAAGTAGTACTTTTAGACCGGGGTTCTCAACTGCTCTTACCCGGGGACCCACATTTTGCCACAGTCATTAAATCGCAACCAGAATTCAAACAGTTTAACTTTTCACAAATAGCTTCCTGTGCAACATGCATTTCCCAGCATGCCTGTCAACAAATGTTTCTTTCAAAATAAGACAAGTCCAACATGAGAGTCTTTAACTATTTATTTATTTTTTTACCAGCTGTCTGCAACCCACCCAGTACAAGTTCGCAACCCACTTTTGGGTCCCGATCCACCAGTTGAGAATTGCTGTTTTAGACGACAGAGAAGTAGCCTGAGGATCGCTGATTTTAAGCAGTTAATGGAATCGTCTGAAAGTTTTGAAAAGATGTTTATTAGACTGAATACTTCTTGTAATGAGGATTGCGGGTCATCTAAATATAGTAAAATATCATCTGCATAAAGATTAATTATGTGTTGAGATGGATGAGGTTTTTAGCTTCTCTATGGAACTAACTCTGTGTTCTCTTCTGACTTGGAATTAAATCTTTTATCTATTAGGTTTTTTAAACTTTAAAATGATTTTAACTGCAAAAATGCGACACATCTGACACCAACACGTCAAGGGTAGTTTCAGCTGTATCGACACAGCCATGATGTCCACAAACAGTGGTGGTGCGGCACTGATTGTTTTTAATCCTATGTCACATGACCAATGGAGCCTACGTGATTGGCTGCATGTTTGATGACTTGAAACAGGGACGTTTTGCTTCTTCTTTGTTTCCCGGATGTTGATTCCAACTCCTCTATCCTGGGTTTGACACCTGTGCTTTAAACCACGGGTTCTAAACCTTGGGGTCAGGACCCCATTTGGGGTTGCGAGACACTGAGAGAGTTGCCAGATGCCTTCAAGAAACTACGAATATTTTTTGAACATTTTTTTTTGCAACTAAAACAAACTTGCGATATTTCAACCTGTTTTCATCACTTTTTCTTGCCATATTTCTGCTCCTTCTAAAGCATTTTGCTACATTACTGTCATTTCTGCCAGTTTTTTAATTTAAGATTTCAAGGCCTTTTCTGCATATTTTTTCTACTTTCAAGACATTTTTGGCCCTTTAAACCCTTTCCACCACTTTTCTCAACAAATGTTGACCAATCATCATCACTTTTTTTTTTAACCATATTTCATGCTTATTTTTTGCCAATTTAACCACATTCACTATTTGTCATGCCCATTAATTTTAACTAATTGTTCAAATATTGACTTGGAACCCTTTTTTGCCCATTTTTGTCCACTCTAATTTGCAACTTTTAACCAATTTCTGTGCTTTTTTAAAATTCCATTTCACCAACTTTTCCACTATTATTGGTCACTTTTAACCAATTTTATTTGTGATTAAAACAAGGATTTACAATAAATGGTTCTCACAGCTTCATAGAACAATGACCATCATTTTGCTGACTTTATGGATGGACCCCAAATAGATGATCCTGTCTCCACATGACTGTTATTCAATGTTCAAGTCTGTGTTCAACCACTTTCAGCTACAGTGGGGGTCCCCAAGGTTGAGAACCACTGCTTTAAACAATGACCTTAGAAGTGTGTTGTTAGCATTTCAATGTCCTTAAAGATTGCCTTAAACGTAGCATTAGCAGAAGAAAAGTGAATATAGACAGAAATGTAACGTCTGTGCTCATTAAAAGGAGTTCAACCTGTGAATGATGCAGAGACTGGAAAACTTGTCACATCCTCTCAGAAAGTTGGGATGACAAACACGGCTTTCTTACCCAGCGGAGCGTTCACGCCGCAGCATTAGCATTCAATTTGCGGTGGCGTCTTTGTTTACCCGATGAATGTTAAGTCCGGTTATTCAATCTGATTTTGCTCTGTTAAAAACAAACAAACTCGACAAGTCCGCGGGGAAATATCCGGAGCTGTGTTTGTGACGGGCTCCACTTTGTTCTCAGGCTAACTTTTTATCCTGCTTTGTATTTTATTTTATTTGTTGTTGTTATGGTGGAGACAATTTAAAGTAACGACGAGACCGAAACAGTTCATCTGTGAGAGGAGTCGGGCCGTGACGCACAATCGCACAATACACAATTTTATGATTAGTCGCATCAGCTTTAAGGAAGTTTTATTAAGAGGCTGAAACATGCAAATGTAAAGAGCCTGAAGAGAGGAAGAAGTTTACAGAAAAAACACAGGCAACACAAGTCCTCTGTGTGTGTGTGTGTGTGTGTGTGTGTGTGTGTGTAAACCTCCAGGGAACAGCGTTGTGTTTGCATTTGTCTAATTAACTGAGGGATAATCTTGTTGTCTGTGACACAGAGAGAAGTTTTTCGCGACTAATTGTTTTATTGTTGCACAAATGCTGAGTCAGCATTCGCCGCACTGTGATTTTGTAGGGGTTTTTTTTTTTTAAATTTTTTTTACAATAGTTAGCCATTCAAACTTTATTATGTTATATGTGTTTCTACTTTTTGTTTGTTTTCCTTTCACATTATTTGAATGTATTGTTGATAAGTTACAGTGAGACTTGATGTCAGTTGTCGTCTGTGTGCGTCGGTGGCCACTTTGAATCTGCACATCTCTGGCTGCTTTTCACCCTGGGAATCACTAGAATTTGATTACTCACTGACATTACTTTTCTCTGACTACAGGAAATATTTACCCAGAGGTGGGCAACTTTTATCACAGCGGGGGCTGCAAAAATGTGATTGTTTCTAATCCTAAAGTCACATTATCAACATTAGTGTCAGCATTTTGAATAATGAGCATTAACACAGAGTTTGTGTGTTTTTGCACTATTTTGTGTATCTTTGAGATAGTATATTGTGTTTTTATTGTTATTTGATGTATTTTTGTAAATTTTTCTGTGGTTTTGTATGTTTGTGTTTTATTTTGTTGTTTTCTTTTCTGTTTTTCTGTTGTGTCAAATGTACTTGAATTACAATTTTTGCTTAAAAGGGTAAAATGATGTGTGTGTCAGAGGCTAAAAGTAGTTAAAAATGACTCCAAAGACATAAATGTTTTCCTTCATTCTTTTCTTTTTCCTTCTTATTTCATGTTTTTTTTTAATTATCTATTAAACAGGTTCATAGCTAATAATTGAGCAGTTTCTTACCAGACTCCCCAGTCCATAAAACATCTCTTGGTTAATTCTGATCCGCTGTAACGCCTTCATATTAAATGATAAACAAGTGATCCACCTGCTTAATGACACTAAATCTTTAACACTTCCCACCAAAAACTCTTTTTAAAGGGTTTACACCGCCTCATGGAGCCCCGGGCTGTGTCTAATCCCTGGGTAAACCAGCAGCTTTTAATCAGACCCAGTGAAGTTCTGCAGCAGTGGGACGTCTTCCCTCAGGGAACTGGGCTCAGGATGAAGTTTGATTTAAGTACTCGAGATGGATTCAGTGAGGATTAGAGATCAGCAAAACCTGGATTTACTTCCACCCACAGACAACGTGGGGGGCGTTACTCACACTAAATACCCCCCCCCACCGAGAGAAACTTGTTGTTTTGACAGAAAGTTTAAATGAACTTTTTAAATGTATTTGGAATCAATATATTTCCAAATCCATATTGATGTTTCAAGTTCATCCCAAATTATGCAATGTTAACATTTGAGTTCAGAACACCCTAAAGTAGGGCAACTGGTGGCAACTGGTGGCCCGGGGCCCACATGCGGCCCTTGGTCTAATTTTAAATGTACTACATGACAGAAAAATACACAAAATAAAAACAAGTATACATTTAAAAGACAAGAAAAACACAGAAAATACTCCAAAAACACACAAACTACTACAAAATTGAACAAAACGGCAACAGTAATTAGACAAAATTACTCCAAATAACACAAAATGCATATATATATATATATATCTATATAAAAATGACAGAAATGACAACAAAAGTACACCAAAAGACAAGAAAAAACAAAACATACTAAAAAACAAGGAAAACAACAACAGAAATACTCAATTACTCCAACCAATGCAAAATGACAAAACAAATACACAACATGACTCCAAAAAACATACATTTAACAGGAAAAATACACAAAAAGAAATGCGCAAAATGCCTCAGAACTATTAAAACTCTGTTCTTTACTGTGTTAACGCTCACATTGGTCATTGATCTAAAGGCTGACATGAATGTTGATCATGTGATCCTCAGATAAAACATTTTGGTGGACCCCACTGTGATAGAATTTGCTCACCTCTGGCCTAAAGCATCAGACAAATATGGTGTCAGAGGAATATTTGTTTGTGGGGGGGGGTACATGGATAGCTATCGTAGCCCATGGCATAGATGGGAGCGCCGAGTGGGAAGCAAAGTGGAATCATTAGTCATGTGCATTAGTATTCTATCCACAGCGTGTGCTGAGAGACAGCCGGTCCGTCCAAACAAACAACCATCCCTTCTTCTCCTCACATTCCATCCCATTAGAAACAGCAGGAACTTCACCGCGACCTCCGCCCCATAGTCTCTGCTGGAGGTCCAGGATGTTAGCGCTGTTAGAGGTGTCGGGTAACGTTGTTTGATAGACGATGATGATGAGAATAGAGAACAAGCCAGCACCGTGGGAGAGGAAGACTCACAACAGCCTTCAAGCAACAAAGGTTGTAAATGTCAAGATTTCACAATTTCCGTTTCAGAGTTTAACCATTTACAAATTTCGTTACACGTCTCAGTTTCATCGTCTTTCCCTGTTTAGACGACTTTACTGACTTCTAAACAAAACATGCTAAATAATAGGGGTGTGCGTGCAATGAATCTGACAATACACAATTTGCATGTCAGGGTACGATATATCCCGATACTAAACAATATGATATACACTCTGAAGGTACGTATAGCATTTAGCATAGCACAGTTACGTCCAAAGGCAGCGTAGAGAGCTGCCTTTTTAAGTAAGTGGTTTTCATGTTGGGGAACTGACTGCCCATGGGAACAGAGGGGGTGTGGCCTCGTCCTGGCTCCTCCTCCTGCCTTGCAGCTGAGTGAAACTGTGCAGCGTCTCTGCCGTACCAGGAAATAGCGATGTTTAGTCATTTGGGCTATGAAACTTTCAAACTTATAGGTACTGTATTGTACTCAGAAATTGAAAAATAAATTATAATTATATTATAATTAAAACAAATAATCAAAATATCAATTCACCCTGCCGACCCTCCTACCCTGCCTACCCTGACTGCTCCTCACTAGTAACAAGGTTAAAAGCTCAAAGAAGTTGATTTAGCATGATATAGGACCTTTAAAGTGTTTTTCTTGTAGTTTTGTACATTTTTAGTGTTTGTTTTTAGAGTAATTTTGCATATTCTCTCTTCTTGTGTTATTTGTCGTCTTAGTGTGTATTTTTGGAGTCATTCTGTGTTTTTTATTCTTAATGTTAATGTTGTAAATGTGTCGGTTTTGCTGTGTTGTGTACTCTTGTTGTCTTTTTGTGTTTTTTTCTGTAGTTTTGTATGTTTTTGTGTGTCATTTGTTCGTTTACTTTGGTGGGCTGCACAAATAGATCAAGGGTAAAGAAAGATGTTTCATTTACTGGAGAAATAAAGAAGGTGATTATCATTGCTTATCACCATGGCAACGCAACCTGAGTTGTGCTCATTTTTCATATAAAACACCATGAACGACGTGATTTTCTCACTCATTCCCAAGGTTTTTGAATCACCTTGACTTGTTCACCTTCACATGTAAACTGCATGAATGTTCCAACTTCATGTTCAAACTCTGATTCACTTCATACTTACTTCGCATTTAGCTTTAATCTCCAAACCAAAGTCAAAGTCACTTTCCTTTGGACTTCTATTCTTTTTTTTCCCTTTAACTAGAAATCTACTTCATGTCCTACTTTATCCCAGGTTTCCTTCGAAATAGCAAACTTTCATTGATCACCAAACGAGGACCATTTTGAACATTAGATATTTTTATCTTGAAAAGTGCAACATAACACCAAAAGTCCCTTTATTCTATGAAAACAACAAATCAGTGTCTTGACAAGGACATGACCCTGAGCTGCTAGCACTAAGTTAGCCTCATAGCTGCAGGAAGATGATCCCAGGGTCAGGTTTTCTGTCCAACGTCATTAGATATTTCTTCATGTTGTCTTTCAAGAGTTGATTTACTGTACGTTGAACTCAAAGAGAAATCGTTTCTCTGCCAGTCAGGATCCATTCATGACTTTTGTCCTTTCGTCCTTTCGTCCTTTAGTGCTTTAGTCATTTAGTCCTTTAGTCCTTTAGTCCTTTAGTCCTTTAGTGCTTTAGTCCTTTAGTCCTTTAGTCCTTTAGTCCTTTAGTGCTTTAGTCCTTTAGTGCTTTAGTGCTTTAGTGCTTTAGTCCTTTAGTCCTTTAGTCCTTTAGTGCTTTAGTGCTTAAGTCCTTTAGTCCTTTAGTCCTTTAGTCCTTTAGTCCTTTAGTGCTTTAGTCCTTTAGTCCTTTAGTCCTTTAGTCCTTTAGTCCTTTAGTGCTTTAGTCCTTTAGTCCTTTAGTCCTTTAGTGCTTTAGTCCTTTAGTCCTTTAGTCCTTTAGTCCTTTAGTGCTTTAGTGCTTTAGTGCTTTAGTCCTTTAGTGCTTTAGTCCTTTAGTGCTTTAGTCCTTTAGTCCTTTAGTCCTTTAGTCCTTTAGTCCTTTAGTCCTTTAGTGCTTTAGTCCTTTAGTCCTTTAGTGCTTTAGTCCTTTAGTCCTTTAGTGCTTTAGTCCTTTAGTGCTCTAGTCCTTTAGTCCTTTAGTCCTTTAGTCCTTTAGTGCTTTAGTGCTTTAGTGCTTTAGTGCTTTAGTCCTTTAGTCCTTTAGTCCTTTAGTCCTTTAGTCCTTTAGTGCTTTAGTCCTTTAGTCCTTTAGTCCTTTAGTGCTTTAGTCCTTTAGTCCTTTAGTCCTTTAGTCCTTTAGTCCTTTAGTGCTTTAGTGCTTTAGTCCTTTAGTCCTTTAGTGCTTTAGTCCTTTAGTGCTTTAGTCCTTTAGTGCTTTAGTCCTTTAGTGCTTTAGTCCTTTAGTGCTTTAGTCCTTTAGTGCTTTAGTCCTTTAGTGCTTTAGTCCTTTAGTGCTTTAGTCCTTTAGTGCTTTAGTCCTTTAGTCCTTTAGTGCTTTAGTCCTTTAGTGCTCTAGTCCTTTAGTCCTTTAGTCCTTTAGTCCTTTAGTCCTTTAGTCCTTTAGTCCTTTAGTGCTTTAGTCCTTTAGTCCTTTAGTGCTTTAGTCCTTTAGTCCTTTAGTGCTTTAGTCCTTTAGTGCTTTAGTCCTTTAGTCCTTTAGTCGTGGGGAAAATGCAACATGACATAATCCTGAAAAATCTCAATAACTCATTCACATCAAGAACCTTTAACCACAGAAAAATAAGTGCACTGAAGGATTCCTGATGCTGATTTTAAAACAGATGAAGCCTTTGGAGATCACCATCAACATTTATGTCAGCATTAGGATAATGATCAATCTGAGCTTTTTTGTTGTTTTGTGAGTTTTTGGAGTCAATGTGCAAGTTTTTGTTGTTTTGTATGTTTATGTTTTAGTTTTTTGAATTTGAAGTCATTATTTGTGTTTTGTTGTCATTTTGTGTGCTTTCTATGTTGCTTAGCGTTTGTTACGTTCGGTTAATTTGTATGTTTTTTGAGTTTTTGGAGTCATTTTGTGGGTTGTTGTTGTTTTGTGTGTTGTTCTTTGCGTTTGGAGTCCTAATGTGGGTTTTTTTTTGTCATTTAGTGTGCTGTTGATGTTGTTTTGTAAGTTTTTGTAGTCATTACAGGTGCTGTTATCTTGTTAAATGTTTTCGAATTTATGTTGGAGGTTCAATGAAACTAGATCGAGGGCCACAGGTTACCATGTCTGATCAAACACTACAGGCAGTGGCTATCCGTACGGTTGCTGTAGCAATATACCGACATTCTATCCGTACACAGCGCCCCTCATTGGCCAGTTTAGGTCATGTGACTGAGACTAACCCTAAACCTAAACCTAAAAAGACGCTATGTACGTGTACTTCGGTAAACGTACCAATAGCACCGGGGGTTGTCCGTACGGCAACCGTACAGATAGACACTTTCAACACTAAATGGTCTGCGGACCGGTGGTTGGGGATCACCTGCTGTAGCCAGTGTAATCCCTCTTTGTGTCTTTAATGTGTCAGTTTTTCCATCTAATAAATATCTTCTATAACTTTTGGTTGCTGAACTTCATAAATTCATGATAATCCTGGTGTGAAACGCCCTTGAATACGAGAGTAAAACTAAAACTTGAGGTCGAACACATGAAGTTGACGGTTTTACCTTTAAAAGACAAGAGAGAAACCGTATAGATGTGCGTCCTCCATCAACATGAGGTGATTTCAGGCCACTTGTCTCTCGAAGGGACCAAAAGTGTCCCTCACAGTTCATGCGTTGGGGCGTATTGTCCCCCTCTGTCCTTTTCTAATGCTTAGTGGCATGTTGAAAGGTTATTTTTAATGCTGGAGGCTCCTGCTGTTAGCAACACACACACACACACACACACACACACACACACACACACACACACACACACACACACACTACAGCTGACAGAGAGCTCAGAGTTTCGGTTTCTGCTTGGATTTGTCTGTGCGGCGACTTCCCTTTTCATTTGGAAACTGTAACACGCTCAGCATTCGGAGCATTTGCAATTTGGGTAAATAAAGCCGTCGCGCTGAATCTTTTTTTTGTGCAGATGAATGCAGACAATGACAATGACGGGGACACGGAAAATGTGTTGTCCCTGATGGATTGAAATAGCTGAGCGCAGAGGCAGCGTGTCAGGGAATTGGACGAGAGACGGAAACAGAACGAATGAATTTGGTTGGAAAAATTACATTTCTTTCAGCAGAATGAAATCAGTAAACGCCGTCTATTTTTAGTGTTTTGTGTGGCGACCAAGAGTAGCCAAACTTTTTCCCTACTTTTTTACACTTCGTTTTCTCTCACATCGCAATGATTCAGACGATAATTGAGTCGGACTGAGGACATTCACGGAAACCTCTTAAGCTTAAAAAACCTGTGGTGAACTTCAGCAGCGTTCATCGAGTCGTCATCAATACAAGTGCAGACAAACAAGCTGGGGTCGATTTTATTGCAGAATAAATTAGACCCTGTGGTTGCTGCTTATTGGATTCCCATCAGCCACTGGGGCTGACGTGGGAGGACCTCGGGGTGTAGATCTCAGCGGTGTTACACTTTTCCTCCTTAGTGTTGGAAACTCACTCCAACCCATCCTCAAATCAGATAACGTTTGTAACGAGAGATTCATCAATATTAGCTTTTTGCAGATAATTTCTTATTTTCAGACTAACTATCCAAGCAGTTAAACAACAAACATCATATACTGTGAAAATGTAAGAATACACAATAAATGAACCTTTCTATATTGTCCAACAAACATTTCACACACATACGGTTTGTTGTATAGCTGGTACAAGTCGATTAACATAGCTCCTAAGCTAGCACTAGCTTAGCAGTTAATTTTGTTTTATTTTGAATAATAGATTGAGGTTTCTTTTATTCAGACTTTTTTTCAGGAAAGTTAGTTTGATCTCCTGACATGTTTCAACCGTCAACTGCCAGTCTTCCTCAGAGGCATCTGCTGATTGCTTTGATGTGTCCTAATGAGTTCTTTCATAAAGGTCTCTTTCAGAGACCATTGGGCAATAGGAGGCGTGGCCAGCTTGACAGAACGCCCAAAAATAACTCATAATTACACATCAAGGCGATCAGCAGACACCTCTGAGGAAGACTGACCATCGACAGTTGAAACATGTCAGTAAATACTTTTTTTGCAGATAATTTATTTATTTCCAGACTAACTATCCAAGCAGTTAAACAGTTGTAAAAACTAAACAACAAACAAGATCTACTGTGAAACTGTACAAATACAACATTCATTTTATAGTTTTTACTATAAGTCGGTTAACATAGCGTGTAAGCTAGCGCGAGCTAATAAAATATGTACGAAACACAGAGGAACGATGCGTAAAATGACTGAAACACATCATAAACACTAACTAAAAACACTCACCGACATTACTTTAGCCTCAAAATGGAGGTTAACAAGACATTTGTGGAATGCGTTATCACATCACAGGAGAACATTCTGCTACTTCCGGTTTTGAGAGGAAATGAGCCGCATTGTATTGTCAGGTCGAGAAACCTATACAATATTGTAACAATATGTTAAACTGTAAGCACATTAAAATAACCTTTCGTTGTTGTTTGTGCAACAAACATTACACAAAAATTTGTTATATAGTCTGTACATGAGGCGCAAGTCCATTAACATAGCTCGTAAGCTAGCGCTAGCTTAGCAGTTAGCATACTGAAATATGTACGAAACAGGGAAAAGTGATGACTGAAATGACTGAAACACATCATAAACACCAACTAAAAACCCTCACAGACATTATTTTAGCTCACAGAATGGAGGTAAACAAGACATTTATAGAAGATATGATTGCGTCACAAAATAATGTTCGCTACTTCCGGTTTTGACAGGAAATGACCTGCATTGTAATGCCAGGTCAGTAAATAATAGTAATATTCTTTCCCACCACTAGATGGCATTGCAACACCACAAACACAGTATATTCAGGAACACAAAGGTTGACGCAGAGCAGCACTTTTCACTTTTTAAATATGTTTTTGATTTTTCTGATAATATTACACATTCCTAGAGGTAATATTTAGAGTTGGTTGGTTAATGAATGAAAAGAGTCACATCTTTGTAATGAGTCAGGACTCATGGATCCATTAACCCTGGTTCTGTGAGAGACGTCTGCTGAAAACTCTCCATAAACACCACAGACTGAAATGATTTGTTCAGGACTTAAATGATCCAGTTATAGCAGTGGTCCTCAACCACCGGACTGCGGACCGGGTCCACTCCGTGACCATTTATTACTGGGCCGAAAAGAAAGAATATGCCTCTAAATTTATATTTATTCCTGGGTACTTTTTTTTTTTAATCTGGTCACAGGCCGCAAAGAAATAACAAAAAAATTTACATTTTTACATCTTTCTGCATTTAATTTTTGAAAACTATTTTCAGCCTTTGTGCTTAGAATTCTTTCACTTAATTCAGTGGTTGTCAAACTTGTTGTGTTGTGTCCTGCTTTGAAGAATGAAAAACCGTCAGCTAAAATTTCAACAAAATAAATAAATAAATCAATAAATGTTTTATTGTAAAAGGTAAAAATTGTGATTTTTCTTATTCTAAACTTGCAAAAATGATGCAAAAATGTGCAATTAATTCCATATTTGTTTTAAATCTGTTATTATTGTTTTTAGGGAACTCATGAATGTGGAATGTGTTGTGTTTTATTGGTTCTCTCTGTAAATGAAGTTCCAAAGGAATGAATAAAGTTTATTGAATTTGAATTTGAATTGATTTTTTAAGCTCAATGTTACGCAAGGGCGCAGCCACAGACGTACAAGAGAAGCAGATACGTGATATGTTTCAGAGGTAATTACAGATTGTTGCTTAAATGAAGTGTCACAGAGGTTTGATGAAGATGTTTGCAGCGCTCACAAGTCTCTGATCAGCAGTTTGCAAACACAACAAGACTCCACATGTTACAGATTGGACTTATAAAGCTGAGACACTGCCAGATGAGCGCAATGATAACCTGCAACTTGATTTCCTTGTACTCAATGTCATCAAAGACAAAGCAATAGAAGTGAAGAATTCCTGCCTTTGACACTCCAGGGATGTCCAATCTCCCTCTGTTCATTCCTTGGTAAATAACATGGCCTCAGTGTCTCTGACGGCTGGAAATAAGAGTGTCAGCGGGTGTTTGGGTTCAGTCAGTGATACGAACCGGCCTGGATTCATTGAAGGAACGAACGCTGGAGAAACCACTGAGTGACACAATCACTGCAAACCGCAGTAAACAAGTTAAAAATAGCCTTAGTCTTTTCTCTGACGGAGGGTTTTCTGCTTCTTCTTCTTCTTCTTCCTCACAGTTGCAAAACGACAGAAACTGTAGACGGGAGAAGATTCAGAAGGTTTGCACCTTGATATGAGTTTTCATTTCTACACAAAGACCCACGAAGCGCAGAGAAGAGCAAAGAGGAAAAGATGATTCCGTTATTGTCATACTTTGTTACACAAAAATGTAACAAGAATTGGTGAAATGAGGTCATACGATCTTTATTGTCCTCAGACATTAGACTGGTACTATAGGATAGATCACACATGGGCAACTGGCGGCTCGGGGGCCACATGTGGCCCTCAGGGAAATTTTGTGTGGCCCCCAGAGTAATTGCAAAAACACACAAAATTATTGAAATAATAACAAAATTACCCAAAATGGCTCCAAAAATGCACAAAACAACTCCAAACATACACAAAATTATAGAAATATACCTAGAATAATAACAAAAATACACAACATGGCTCCAAAAATGCATAAAATGACACCAAAAACTAAAACACACAAATTGACAGAAATATACTGAAAAAACAACAACAAGAAAATGGCTAAAAAATGACAGAATTCAGAAAAATACAACCTCAAATATACAAAATGACTCACAAAGACCCCCCAAAATATGACAAAAAAGTAAAGAATGAGAAAAAAAATACCTAAAATACAGAAAAATATACAAAAATACAACCAACACTACACAAAATGACACCAAAATTATACAAAAACACACAAAATGACAATTACACATAGAATGATAACAAAAATACACAAAACAGCTCCAAAATAACAGAATATATAAATTTACAACTCAAAATATACAAAATGACAAAAAAAAAAACCCAAAGTATGACAAAAAAAAGCATGGAATGAAAACGTAAATGCACAAAATACAGAAAAATATCAAAAACTACAATCAAAATTATACAAAATGACTTCAACAAACAAGAAAAATACACTAAAATGACAGAAAAATGCAAAAAATGACAAAAAAAAAATAATACATATATATAAATGATTTAAAAACACACATACAGTATGTACCAATCCCATCACTGGGAGCAGGATTTAATGAACGATGCAAGATGTTGATGCCAAATTAATGCTAAATTATACATGGATGTAAAATATTAGAGAATTTGACAATTTTACAAAGAACATTTGATGTCTGTCAAGGCTTTATTTAATGCTATTAAGTGTAAGTGACATTATAAGTGGAAGTAAAATGGTTTAATTTCTATTTAAAATTCTTTGATGTATAAAAATCTGTACTTTTTTGCATATAGTAATTAATGACTTGTAAAGATTTTGCCAAAAAGGAATGAAGATTAAATGACAAACATGTCAAGTTTCATCACTATCCCATAGAGTTGTCTGTGAGACGGAGAAGTGATGGTTTTGAAGTGTTTCACGGATGTTTCACAAGGTGAATGTTGATGGAACGTCGTGCGTGATGGTCTGTGACGAGCCTTTGTTCTCACATCTGATCCCCAACAGCCCACAGGAGAGGAAATAAATAAATATATATGTGAATCTTTGCTTTTTGATCAACTTCTTACATTTCTGAACAACGGAAGATGGGATGATTTCAGGTGATCTGAAGTCGGAGGGTTTTTGGATTCCACGGGAAATATCTCACATCCTTCTTTTTATGGTGACGCCAATTGTAAAGTTGCACATGCTGAAATAAACAGCAACTTTTTTGCAACATTGAGCAACAAACAACATTTACAAAACATATGTGCATTAATTTTTTGTTACTTTTGACCAGATTTACAGCAATATTTGTGAAATTTGTGATATTTCTTTTCACGTAAAAACATAGTGTCAATGTTAAATCTAAATCTAAATGTTAAATGCTAAATCTAAATGGTGAATTTGCATAACAAAGGGTGCATGCTCATGCAGAGACTGGCAGTATACTTGAATGGAGCTTGCTTTTGTTGCGTCTTATATTGTTTTTAAGTGTGTTTTTAACTCATTCACTGCCAGCCATTTTCAGAACGGCTACCCCCCTCACTGCCAGCCATTTTAGAGTATTTAACTGATTTTTAAAGACCCACAGAGTATGTTGTACTATGACAATCTGAAATCTGAAACTAGATTCTGAAACATTACAGTTTCTTTGGTTTTTAGCTTGTTTTGTTCTTCCGTAATCAGCAGTTGAATAGAGGCGAGTTTCTGACAGAAAGCTGAGAAAACAGGCATTTTCTGAAAAAACAGTAACTTTGAAGCAAATTTTTTATTGCTTTCGGGACACCTCAATATTGGTTTCCTCCTATAAAAAACAATAACAACACCGAGACTGGGCTTTTAATGGCAAAATTATTATTGTTTTGTTATCTTGGTCAGAATTGAATGGATTTTTTACTGTTTTATGGCCGTTCTCTAAGTCTCACCCCCTCTCCGTTCCCACATACACCACTTCCTCCTCCGCCCGGACATGCAGAGCCAACCCACTTGCTCCGGTTTGTTGATTGTTTTGTTTTACAACCCCAGCACTTTCAATAGTCTAGTTAGTTCCACACATGCTCTGGCCGAGTGTGCGCTGCTGTCAGCTGCTGGGAGCTTTACCGTAGCAAACATTTTCTGTTCGATCATAATCATGGCTGATCTCTCATCCAAAGGTGCGCTGCTGCCACCTACATGCCACCAGTTGGTCACTACGACATAGTACAAGCCTGATAATCACAGGAGAACTCTGTCACACTGTCTCCTAGCAACCCCAGTCGAAAAACACAATTGCCATCAAAAGACGTCATATGCAATCAACGTTACTAAACCAAATGACGTCTATAGACATCAATGGCAGTCAATGAGTTAATGTGTTGGTGTGAGAAGTTAAAGCTTGAAAACGCTCATGTGAACTGGTTTACCTTGTACAAGAGATTAGAGCCACATTGCGAGCAGCAAGCCGTCCTCTCGTGACTTCAACCCCGTGTGGAAGCCGGCAATGATAAAGGCTAAATGCTAAAAACATCTTGTCGTCCATCAACAAGACTTTTATGACTTCCCTCCGCACCGAGTGAGCCTGGTCCCTCTCTACGAGGTCGGACCTAACAAGGTACTCTATTTTTAGTGAGATTATTATGCCGGATTTCTGACATGGCTAGTGCTCCAACTAGCCTGGACCCTCGGACACACCCTCCTGTCTCCTGACTTCCCTTCTCGAATCCAGTATGGAACCTCCAACCCGGTCCCAGATGCCCACCTCCCAAGGACTTCCCGGCGGCCGAGCTCGTAGGACCAGGAAACGATGCAGAAGAGGAGCGCTCGTCTGAGGCTGAAAAATCTGCCACTTTCCCGGCTCCCTCTACCATTTATGCTCTCTAACGTCCAATGCCTGCAAAATAAAACCGACAAACTCCAAGCTCAAGCTTGCTACAGCCATGACTTCCGGGATGCCTGCATCCTAGCCTTCACTGAGACCTGGCTGCCTGACAAAGACCCAGACAGAGACCTGGTCATGGATGGATTTGAGGCTTCTATACAAATGGGCAGAGACCCTGCTGCAACAGGCAAGTCATCTGGCGGAGGTGTGTGTTTACATACTAATCATCGTAGGTGTAAATCTGTCACTGTCCGGGAGAAACTTTGTATTGCTGACGTAGAACTGCTCTCTGTTTCACTGGATCCTCCCCAGATATTTGCGACTTTTGTGTATATACACCCTAGGCCTAATGAAAGTAACACCTGTGAGCTTATCCTTCAAGTCACACAGAAGCTGCAATCATTCTCCCCTGACGCTCCTTACATCATCCTCGGTGACATGAACCACTGTACCCTGAAAACCACGCTGAGAGACTTCCATCAATACATCACATGCCCCACCCGACACAACAAAACCCTCGATCTCTGTCATGGCAACATTAAAAGGTGCATAACAATCCATCCCCCTCCCACCTTTGGGCTTCTCTGATTATAACTGCATCCATCTCATTTCTGTCTACCGTACTGTGCTGAAGAGAGGTAAAGTGCAGAATTGCAGAGTGAAAGTCTGGGATGAGGAGGTGTGACGCACTCTGCAGGTCTGCCTGGATGCAACAGACTGGGAAATGTTCAACAACTCCTCTCGGGATATCAACAACTTAACTGATGTTGTGAGCAGCTGGATCTCATACTGTGAAAACACTGTTATACCTGAAAAAACTGTGAAAACCTGTCCCAATCCTAAGCCATGGGTTACTAAGACTCTTAAGGTGCTTCTGTACAAAAAGAAAAAAGTCTTCAGCGAAGGTGACAGAGTAACCTTGAGCAATCTGCAGAAGGAAATCAAATGTGAAAGTGGGGCTTGAAAAAAGCAATACAAAACAAAAATGTAGTATCAGCTCAAATTGAACGATCTAGGCTCTGCTTGGGACAGCATGAAAGTGATCACCGGGACCAAAGATGGCAGCAGGAAGAAAGTTCAGCTTAATGGTTTTAATTCAGATTCAGAGTTGGCTCAGAGCCTCATTATTTTGTTAGATTTGACACCTGTGATTTTAGTGACTAACATACTGAGATTGAAAAAAAAAAAAACTGCCTCGTATCAGCTCCTCCTCAGATCTCTTTCTTTGATGAAGAGGCTGTTATTAAGTGTAAATATATATTGGTGGTTAACTGGTAAAAACTTGTGCTGAGCAGTTAGGCTGTATTTTTAATTACATTTTGAACATATCTTTACTCCAGCAGAAGGTTCCATCCTCATTGAAGCGGTCTTTGTGGTGCCTGTTTTAAAAATAAACAACCCCACCACACTTAACGGTTTTCCACCGGTGGCTTTAACGTAAATGGTTATGAAGCAGCTTCAGGAGTTGGTCAAAGGAGAAATACTATCAAAAACTGAGAAACTACTGGAGCCTTTTCAGTTTGCTTATAGGGGTAATAGAGAAGTACAGGACGCCACAGCTACTTTACTACATCTTGTATATAAACACCTTGAAGGTCCCAAGAACCATGCCAGACAGCTCTTTGTTGACTTCTCGTCAGCCTTTATCACGATCCGGCCACATCTTCTAGCTGAGAAACTGTTTTATTCCTTTGGTCTGGATGCGTACAGTATCTCATCGGTTGGATTCTGAACTTCTTAAACAGATCACAGCAAGTCAGAGTAAACGAAACATTGTCCAGACCTTTAACCTCCTCCACAGGTTCACCTCAAGGCTTGTATACGAATGGTTGTTTTAGTCACCAAACAGACAACATTATTAGGTATGCTGATGATTCTGTCATTGTTAGCATGCTTGGTAATGATGAAGTGGGTCATGTACGGGTTGTTGATGACTTTATATCCTAGTGCGCAGAAGCCTTCCTCCAAATCAATGTCACTAAAATTTGATGTGAACTGTGTTTGATCTGTAAGAAAGGCCAGCAATGTTTATAGTATCTGTCCTTTCCTTCTCTTTTCTTTGCTGGTTTGGTAACCTGGCCAACAGGGACAAGAACTCCCGAGGGAGAATTGGACGTACTGCATCTAAAGTGGCCGGGGTCAAATTCAGAAGTCTGAGATTTTTAAAAGTCAGTTACTGAAGAACACCAAGTCCATCCATTGGACAGAACTCATACTCTTTACCCAGAATACAGACTGCCCCACTCTGGCCCCCGACTAGCTGTTCCCCCAGCCACTAAAAACTGATAGAAGTTCTCCTTTGTCCCGCTCTCCATCAGGACTTTAAACACAGAGGAGAGAAGGAGGTAACCAGGAAAAACTGCTGCTTTAGTCTCTGCCTGTCCATCGATTTATTTATTTTAATTATCAGGCAGTGGTCTACAGTACTTCCCCTGACGTTGTGCTCTGTACACAACACACATTTGCTTCCAAGTCATTTGCTGCTCTCACCGCTTATGTTGTTTTATGGTGTATGTTTTGTTGTGTTTGTGGTTATGATAAATGTTTCTTGTCTGCTGCAAATCAAATTGCCCTTCAAGGGACAAACTAGTAAAGTGAAAGTGAAATATTAGCTAAATATTTAGCTTCACCCATGACATTTACATTTAACATTTAGATTAAACATTTAAGATTTATATTTAACATTTAGATTGGAATTTAACATTTAGATGGAAATTTAAAGTAGACATCATGAATAATCCACTTTTGCAGTTTTTTTTTAAAATCACATATGATGTAACTTGAGTGTTCACTGGTTCACATAATGTGAACAGTTGTTTGTTTGTGGTCTGTGTAAGTCTTATAACACAGAGAATATTGCTTTCAAATTTTCTAAGTTTGTGACATCACAAGCTAAATCAAGAAAGAAAATACCCTCCCCTCTGTTGGAAACTCCACCCATGGACTCCACCCCCAACCTGATGAAAACTTTTGCAAAAGTCCGCCATTGTTTTTCACACCGAACGCGACTGCAGTCACTTCAACCGCCCGTGATGAGTCGCTTAAAACTTAGTGGTGCTTTTTGATCACTCCATCACTTCATTGCTCCAGTGAACAGTATGTGTGTGTAGCCGGTGACAGGGGAGAGAGAGGGCTGATCACTTCTTCTCCAGCGCCGCTTTTACAGTTTAAATGATCAACTTACAGAGTTATTAAAGGATGAATTTAATCAGAATGTAGGCTTATTCAAGAAGTTAATCGCTTCAATTTTGCCTCTGTAAGTTGAGGAAGTGTTCAGCCGCTGCAGCCGTGTCACTGTAGCGGGAGGGAGGGGCTGCTGCCTCGGCTCTACAGACAGCGAAGGACGGGGGAGTTGTTGCTTGAAGTCGCTTAAAAAGTTAAAAATTTTCAACTTTGAGGGACGAGGTCACGCAGGACCTCTTGAAGTCGTGTCAATTACACCCCGCGGAAAAGAGGGGTGGGGAAAGGGGAGGTCTTTGCAAATCCAGGGACACACCCCCCCAAAACACTGCACTCTCAAAAACGAATTCAGGGTCTTAAACCTCCCCTCTTACTTAATTCATGTTATGTTTTGACCAAACACCTGCACAGATATGTCATTTATAACACAGGGAACTGTTTTAAAAGGTGAAAAATTGGTATAATATGTTCCCTTTAACATTTAGATTTAACATTTAAAATGTACATTTAACATTTTGATTTACATTTAACATTTTGATTTACATTTAACATTTAGCATTTAGATTTAACATTTAACAATTAGATTTAACATTTAACATTTAGATTTAAATATAACATTGAGATTTAATATTTCACATTTAGATTTAATATTTCACATTTAGATTTAATATTTCACATTTAAATTTAACATTTAGATTTAATATTTCACATTTAAATTTAACATTTAGATTAACATTTATAATTAAATATAATTAACATTTAGCGGTTCAAATTAGATTTAATATTTAACATTTTTATTAAAATATAACATTTAGAATTAATATTTAACATTTAGATTTGATATTTAACAGTTCAATTTAGATTTAATATTTAGATTTAATATTTAGATTTAATATTTATATTAAAATATAACATTTAGATTTAATATTTAACATTTAGGTTTGATATTTAACAGTTCGATTTAGATCTAATATTCAGATTTAACATTTAAATTAAGTAAACATTGAAATATTTTTACAAGAAAAAGAATATCCCAAATTTCACAAAAATTGGGTCAAAAGTAACAAAAAAAAAAATAATCACGTAAATGTTTAAAATGTGGTTTGTTACTAAATTTTGCAAAAAGTTGCTTTTACAATTAAAACTTCAATCGGCGCCCCATAACCTTTACCAAGGAAAATAGAAAATGGAGCTTTCTCCACCAAACCATACAACTAACATACACGCACGCACATGCACACGCACACAGAGAAATAACGTAGCCTGGGTTGGACAGGACGAGATCAATGTCTGCCTGTGCTGATGGTGGATGTCATTAAATACAGTGACTACAGCAGAGGTCAGAGCCATTAGTGATGGATCAGGAGAGCCCTCTGCTGACAGACACACCACACCATGTACACACACTCAGACTCTAACTTTACTCAATGTTTACTGTGTTTTAAGATGCTTAACCACATAAATCTGTCCCGTATCTAAACATACTGTTAAAAATCAGTGGGAATATGAGCTTCTGTACTGACCAACAAATATGATGTCATTACGGTAAGATCAAGCCCTTTGAAACACACAGTAGGGTAAATAACAGTGAGTTTTGATTGAAAAAAATGTTAGCAAAAAACCCTGATTTTCCAACCTTAAAGAGGTCGTTCTCAACCTTGAGGTCATGAGGCACGAGGAGGAGATCACCAGATGCCTTCAAGAAACGAAGAATATTTTTTGAAGAATTAAAGTACATTTTTTGCTTATTTTTCCCCTTTTTTTGCAACTACACCCACATTTGCCATATTTTAACCTTTTTTCATGCCATATTTTTGCACATTTCAGTGCCTTTTCTGCACATTTTTTTAACTTTCAAGGCGTTTTCCACACTTAGAAACCCTTTCCACTGCTTTCCTACCTAATGTCACATATGTTGAGCCAGTTATTGCCACTTATAACCTCTTTTCACCATATTTCATGCTCATTATTTGCCAGTTTAAACTAATTGTTTCTACATTTTAAAATGCCCAAACCCCCCTCCCACCATTTTTGCCACTTTTAAGCCAATATTGACACTTTGAACCCTTTTTACCACTTTTTCTATCTGTTTTTGCCCACTCTACTTTGCAACTTTTCACCAATTTCTTTTCCACCATTTTTGGTCACTTTGAACGCATTTTATTTGTGATTAAAACAAGGATTTCCATCTTTAAGATGACTATAATAATAATAATAAACTTCCTATATAACAGTGGATATTATTCAGATGAATAAATAAACGTGTTTATCACAGATTCATAGAACAATGGACCATCATTTTGCTGACTTTATGGATGGACCCCAATAACCTAAACTGGTCAATAGTCACATTTTGATTGGATTAATGCTTGTGCCGCCTCCCAGTTAACAAAAGCACTTGTGATTGGGTACCGTCCAAAAAAGAAAGTTTTTAGTAGTAGATGAAAATATCAATTTATTTTATTTAATTAGTTATAGTCTAGTTCTTGTCAATATAAAAATTATGTAGACGAAAATTTTAGTCAACAAAAATGACAAAACATGAACATCTGGACATGTGTTTTATAGCCAGGTGCGACTTATATTCTGTATCGTCCAATGCTGCGTTTGAAGTAGGATTATGAGTAAAGGTTAGAGCACCACCTGGTGGATGAAAACCACAACAGGGTTTTGCACATTTTGTGTCAGATTTTCATGAATGGATAAGAAAAACCAGACTAATGAAGGATCGCTGCTGACAGACGACACTGTTCTTGTGCTCTTTGAGGCGTCTTGTAGCGCTGGATCAGTCGAGGGTCTATGAAGCCCCTCCCCCACGCCCCCACCCTGCTGCTTCGGGGTGACGCGAGGTGAACTTCAGCCTGGAGGAAAGCTCACCATTGAGCAAAGCTCTGGGGATCCACTCAAAGATAAACAACAAATATTCCCCAATGTTTTTTTCACCACTAAATGAAAGTCACCAACACTCACAGTCAAAACTTCTCACCCTAATGATTGATATTTAATCCTACTTATACAAATGCAGTGAAGAGAAGCCGTGATAACAAATTAGAAACAAAGCTAATGATTCCCATTGGAAAACAAAAATTCAACTTGTAAACTTTTGCAAATAAGTGAATTATCGCGCAACAATTTTAAAAGTTCTTAAATCGTCTGTTTTTTGTTTTTTTTTTTTTTTTTTACCACAACCAGTCCCTGATAACAATGTTTAACTCAAATCTAGTCAATTCAGGTATTAAATAAATACAGTTGCTGTCACAGCTTTACTCACAGATGGCTGCAGTTATTGTTGGAGGAGACGTAAAGAACGCGAATGAAAAACAACGTAAACATTTCTTCCGATGGACTATTTGTTTTCTTTGTTCTTCTTCTTTCTGTTTACCTTTTCTTGACTTCATCTGCTGTTCTTCTTGTTTTCCCTCCTACTAACAGTCATCCATTTGGTGCTCCTCCTGCTTTTTTTTGTTGTTGTTATAATTTTAGCAAACAAGACCCACTTATAAAAGCCTGCACCACTTATAAAAACACATTTGTATAAAAAACCCAAACATAAACTGCTTTGAAGTTAGAGATTTTCTTCAAAGGACCGTAAACAAAGGTAAATACTGAAAAATGTAGTGATTCAAAAAGGTAGGAACCAATTTGCAGCTCCTATAAATTAAAGCACTGCACCTTTTAATAAACATCTAATGAGTTGACAATCACAAACTCCACAGAAGTAAATTTTATTCTCCTTTGTTTACTCGCATTTGTGACTTTTTTGGGTGGGAAACCTTCCAATCTGGCAACACAAGTCCTGAACAAATGTTAGTTTGTTCGAAAGCATGTCTCGTAAACTCTCCAGGCTAAACTCAACAGAGTCCCTCGTCCGAATAAATAATGTGCAGCATTTGCATACAAATAAATCAGATTGTGCGCCTGATGAAGGAGCAGATGTACAACAGATGGAGCTGGAAGTCCAGCTCGGAGCAGGTTCCAGTTTGTTGGTTGGAAATGAGAAAAGAGACGTCGACATCAGTAACGAGCGTCACGCAGTAAAAGGACAACTGCACACGAGCAACAGAACTCTATGAAGCTGTTAGCATCGCTAATCTTAGCCCTGTGTTGATTTTAATTCGGCTGTTCATGGAATTACAACATTTATCTTTTACCTTCACCTTCAACAAAAAAACAACACATATTATCTATGGTACATTTTGTGAGTGAAGAAGACATTTTACAAAAAAAAAAAATTGTCAGCACAAAAATTTTTTTATTTGCAAGTGAAATAAAAATTATACAAGCAAAATAAAAATATTATACTTGAGCAAAAAAATAATAATTTTGCATAAGCAAATAATTTAATTTGTCGGAAAATAAATTAATTATACTCAAGTAAAATCAAAAATTGTGCAATCAAAATTTTGTGTGAGTAAGACAAAAAAAAAAATAAAAAAAATTCTGCTTGAGCAAAAAAAAATGCTTGTGCGAGCCATGTTTTTTTTTTTGCGTGGGCAAAGACCAGTTTTGACCAAAGAAGAAATTTTGCCGAACAAATAATACATTTTGCTCGAGCAAAGATAATTTTTTGTCTGAGCGAAGACAAATTTTTTGCATCCAGAAAACATTTTTTTGTGAGCAAACGAGACATTTTGCGTGACAAAAGACAGATTTAGCTCGAGCGAAAACAAACAAATTTCGCGCTTAGAGAGTAAAAATCTGCACAAACCTAGAAGTTTTGCACAAGCAAAATGAAATCCCAAACAAGCAAAACATAAATGCTGTTCTTGAATCGTCAAAATGCATTGGCAAATTTTGCGTGAGCAAAAAAAAAAATCCAAAACAGGCAAAAACAAACTTTGTGAAAGCGAAAATAAAATCTTTACGAGCAAAATGTGTCAGTGCTTGAGCAAAGACTTCTTCTGCTCTTCATATTAGTTAAACATGTATCAGCTTTATTTTGTAATGCTGTGCAGTGTTGAGCATGAGCATTACAGTCTTCAGTCTTTGTGGCACCAATATAACATCATACTTTACACTGTGAGAAGAAGGAGGAACGTCTCAGTGTAGGTGGTGCATGTGGGTTACCAGAGCGCTGATTCATGCTTTAATCCAGGCATGAGCAATGCTGTGTGTGTGTGTGTGTGTGTGTGTGTGTGTGTGTGTGTGTGTGTGTGTGTGTGTGTGTGTGGAGGATCCCAAACCACCCAAGGCCTCGTTCCATTTTTTGTCGGCTCAGAAACAGCTTTTGTCTGAACTTGAGTCAGAGTTTGAATCCACAACACAGTGAATGGATGGAGTTTAATGTGAAGATCATGATAGAAATAAAGAATTAGCAACAAAACTAGGAAAGGTTGAACAGTTTGTTCCAGCAGAGCGCCCTCTATAGGCTGGGTGGAGAACAGGAAACATATTAAAGGGCTTTAGAAAAACACTAAATGAACATTTTTTTGCCGTAATGACGAGTTGATTAAATCACATTTACCTGCAGGATTAACCTCATCATCACCTTGTAAAAGTAAAAAAAAATGACAAATTTTGTGTGAACAGACATTTTTCAGAATGCAAAAAAAAATAATTTTCTGCGAGCAAAAAAACATTGCGAAGATGCTGCACATACATAGACCATGACTCAGCAACAATATTTAGACTGTGGCTAGCTAACAATACCCAAATCGTTACTCAGCAACTATAAATAGACCATGACACAGCAACAATATTTAGACCATGGATAGGTAATAATACTCAAATTGTGACTCAGCAACGATACATAGACCATGACACAGCAACAATATTTAGACCATGGATAGGTAATAATACTCAAATTGTGACTCAGCAACGATACATAGAACATGACTCAGAAAAATGTTAGCCCATGACTGCAACAATATTTAGACCGTTGGTAGGTAACAATACCCAAATTATTACTCAGCAACAACACATAGAACATGACTCAGCAACAATATTTAGACTATGACTCAGCAACAATATTTAGACTATGACTCAGCAACAATATTTAGACTACGGGTAAGCAACAAAACTTAACCCACGTCTCTTCAACTATACTTCAACTATGAATTGGCAAGAATAGTCAGACCCTGACTCAGCAACAATTCCTAAGAAATGACTCAGCAACTTTATTTAAACTATTATTCAGCCGCAATACTAAAACATAACAAAGCAAAAATGATCAAATGATGAGTCAGCAATGCATCTTTAACAGTGATTCAGCAAAAACACTTGACAACGTCATTCAATAATCCTATTCAGGGTTTAAACTGCTCAGTTCTCAGATAACACAACTTGTTTTTTTTGTTGATTGATGTTGTGGTGGTGGTGGTGGTGAAACGGTTCGTAGCGTAGACCGTAAGTGTTTGTGTTGTACGTCACTTTGGATAAAAGCGTCTGATAAATGAAATCTTGTAATCTACTCATTGGCTCACTGTGGGATCCTACACACACACACACACACACACACACACACACACACACACACACACACACACACACACACACACACACACACACACACACACACACACACACACACACACACACACACACACACACACACACACACACACACACACGAACCACCCCCCACCACCTCTGTGACCTTTTCACACACATGGGGAAGTGTGTGTGTGTGTGTGTGTGTGTGTGTGTGTGCCATTTTGCCTCGGATCCTTTCCAGCTGAAAAGGTGAGAAACCCCCAATGAAGGCGTTTTATTGTGAAATTATTCACTTTGCCTCACTGGCAGCTTCTCCTAATGGCTTCTTTCAACGTGGAGTGTATGATTTACCACATCCCTCAGTGCAAACCTTTTATCACCGGATTGTTAATGTAACACAGGTTTATGTTTCTCTGCACCGGGGTGATAACCGCCTCATGTCATACTCGCGGGAAAATTCTCGGAGAACTCATAAACTGAAAAAATAACCTTTTCCCCCCTTTTTGTCTCTGGGAGAAGGAAAAACCTCCCAAGTGGTGGTTTTACATCTCACTTCATTACAAGGACATAGTGGTGGCCAGAGCTATAAAGAGTACTGATGTATTCTACTCAAGTACAAGTACAAATGATCTCAATTCAATAGTACTCAAAGTAAAAGTTACCAGTTACTTTCATGTTTATTTTTGGTAATAAATCTTTCCACGGTTCCCTTACATTCAGTAAACATCTCATTATAAACTTAAAAAGGAAGAAACCAAATCTACCACAACTGGAACATAGTTTATTTTTAACAAAGACATCTGTATAAAATAAAAGGTTTGTCAAAATCTACAATTCTTTTTGAAAATAAAATAACACCAATGATTTTAATTCAAAATAAAAATAAAAAAAATTCACAGGCTCTAAGTATACCTACGTTTATGAACTAAAACTAAGAAAATAACCAGCAGTTGTGGCTGTTGTGGCGCTGTGCATTACGTTTAATCTGATTGGTCGGCTATGATGTGGTGCATTACGTTTAATCTGATTGGTCGGCTATGTTGTGGTGCATTATGTTTAATCTGATTGGTTGGCTATGATTGGTCGGCTATGATGTGGTGCATTACGTTTAATCTGATTGGTCGGCTATGATGTGGTGCATTACGTTTAATCTGATTGGTCGGCTATGATGTGGTGCATTACGTTTAATCTGATTGGTCGGCTATGATGTGATGCATTACGTTTAATCTGATTGGTCGGCTATGATGTGGTGCATTACGTTTAATCTGATTGGTTGGCTATGATGTGGTGCATTACGTTTAATCTGATTGGTCGCTATGATGTGGTGCATTACGTTTAATCTGATTGGTCGGCTATGATGTGGTGCATTACGTTTAATCTGATTGGTCGGCTATGATGTGATGCATTACGTTTAATCTGATTGGTCGGCTATGATGTGGTGCATTACGTTTAATCTGATTGGTCGGCTATGATGTGATGCATTACGTTTAATCTGATTGGTCGGCTATGATGTGGTGCATTACGTTTAATCTGATTGGTCGGCTATGATGTGGTGCATTACGTTTAATCTGATTGGTCGGCTATGATGTGGTGCATTACGTTTAATCTGATTGGTCGGCTATGATGTGGTGCATTACGTTTAATCTGATTGGTCGGCTATGATTGGTCGGCTATGATGTGGTGCATTACGTTTAATCTGATTGGTCGGCTATGATGTGGTGCATTACGTTTAATCTGATTGGTCGGCTATGATGTGGTGCATTACGTTTAATCTGATTGGTCGGCTATGATGTGGTGCATTACGTTTAATCTGATTGGTCGGCTATGATGTGATGCATTACGTTTAATCTGATTGGTCGGCTATGATGTGGTGCATTACGTTTAATCTGATTGGTCGGCTATGATGTGGTGCATTACGTTTAATCTGATTGGTCGGCTATGATGTGGTGCATTACGTTTAATCTGATTGGTCGGCTATGATGTGGTGCATTACGTTTAATCTGATTGGTCGGCTATGATGTGGTGCATTACATTTAATCTGATTGGTCGGCTATGATGTGATGCATTACGTTTAATCTGATTGGTCGGCTATGATGTGGTGCATTACGTTTAATCTGATTGGTCGGCTATGATGTGGTGCATTACGTTTAATCTGATTGGTCGGCTATGATGTGGTGCATTACGTTTAATCTGATTGGTCGGCTATGATGTGGTGCATTACGTTTAATCTGATTGGTCGGCTATGTTGTGGTGCATTATGTTTAATCTGATTGGTCGGCTATGTTGTGGTGCATTATGTTTAATCTGATTGGTCGGCTATGTTGTGGTGCATTACGTTTAATCTGATTGGTCGGCTATGTTGTGGTGCATTATGTTTAATCTGATTGGTCGGCCATGATGTGGTGCATTACGTTTAATCTGATTGGTTGGTTGTGATGCATGTGATTGTTTACTCTAACAGTTGGGTGTAGAAATGTAAAAAATTACTTTTCTTCTTATAAAATGTACTTAAGTACAAGTAAAATGACTGATTTAAAAATATACTCAAAGAAGTACAAGTACCATAAAAGCAACTTGATTACAGTAACGTGAGTACTTGTAATCCATTACTTTCACCTCTTTAGGCTTGTCAAAGAATGCTAGCTATAGCCGCTATGTGCACGACTTCATGTATAAATCAAGTGGATCATAATTATGACCCACATGTTGAGAACCTCTGCCTTGGTGGAAATACTTTATTTCTCTCTCCTGCAGGATTTAATGATACATAGAGTTACTTATGACCACACAGCTGTAAAGAGCGTGTGAATGTCGCATTTGGAAACCTCACACAACTTAAGCTTAGAGTGGGCGAGAGTTATTATAACATGTTTAATTCATTCGTCAAGTGATATTAAATGCATACATGTGTCTTATGATAACATCACAGGGAATTGTTAGTGCTAATGCACATTACGTGCTAATGCACATTACGTGCTAAAGTGATTTTAATTAGAGACATATGGTGAGAGGTGTATTCTCTGCATGTGAATAATGTTTATATTGATTTAATAAACTCCTAACATGTCAACGATACATAGGAAGATATAAAAGTGTCACTTTATGAATTTGATTATAAAGTGTATATTTAACCCTGTTGGGTTCTGGGTAATTTTAGCCATTTTTCATTTTTATATTCAACCCCTTAAAAAGCTGTTTTATTGTATGTTTTTTTGTTTGTTTGTTTTTTTAAATCAAATTGTGGGAAAGTTAGTTTTGATTTCCACTGTAAACACTCTTTATGACATCGTCATAAAATGTTTCACACATTGCATTGTGGGATCTGGAGTTCCGTAGAGCAGGGGTTCTCTTGAAGGGGGTCGCCAGATACTGTGAATATTTGAGCCCATTTTGCTCATTTTTATACCAAATTTGCCATATTTTAATCTATTTGCGTCACTTTTTGTGCCATATTTTTGCTCCATTCAAAGCATTTTTGCTACATTACTTTTATCACATTTCAATGCCTTTTCTGTACATTCTTTCCACTTTCAAAACATTTTCAGCACTTATAAACCCTTTCCACCACTTTTCCACCTAATGTTGCATATGTTGACCCATTATTGTAACTTTTAACCTTTTCTCACCATAATTCTTGCTCATTATTGCCAATTTAATCTCATTCACAGTTTGTCATGCCCATTATTTGCCAGTTTAAATTAATAATTCCTACGTTTTAAATGACAGAACCCCATCTGCCACTTTTAAGCCAATATTGACACTTTCAACCCTTTTTTAACCACTTTTTTGTCTTTTAACCAATTTCTGTGGTTTTTAAAATTCCATTTCACCACCTTTTCCACCATTTCTGGTCACTTTTAATTCATTCGATTTCTGATTAAAATAAGGATTTACATCTTTCAGATGACTATGGTGGAAATAATAATAATAAACGTCCTGGATAACAGTGGATATTATTGAGGTAAATTAATACACGTGGTTATCACAGATTCATAGAACATCATCCAAAAAGGTCAATAAACAGTTTATGGTGGAGATCAAATTTTACTTGATAGCCAAGGTTGTAAAGTCAAATCTTTTAGTTGAAGTGATAATCTTTAGGCCCCAAAATAAATCTTTACAGTGTGACCATCGTCCAACATGTCCTGATTGTGACATTATTAAAAAGAGCAGCTTGTTCACAGGCCTCCTGCAGAACCTACTAAAGATACATTGACCTTTTTATTACAGTTAGATATATCTGGGATTAGTCCATCACCATTTTTAAGTTTCAGAAGTTTTACTTCACTTTATCCTCAGGTGTACAGACAATATCCTGCTTTAACGATCACTTTTTACCATGTCAGGGTACCCTGAGGAATGAATAATAACTCCTGCTCTATGGTTTCACTCTCAGAAACAACGATGACTTATTGAATTCTTCACACTTTCTTTCTTCTACTGAATACAGAAAGAAAACTCAATCAGACGTAGAAATGTGGTGCTGACATAGTCGGGTATAGGACGTGACTTAGTGAGAAGTTCAAAAACTTTTTCACTTCCAATACAAAACCAATATTGCAACCTTGAGTATCGGCTGATAGACATTGATCTGATCTGATATAACCATGAATCATACATACATTTATTACTTATTTTGTCGTGTGGAACGTTAGAAAAAGATTAAGTGATATTATTCAAACAGAATAGAATAGAGTCTCTAATGTATCCGAGTGCTTTTATTGGACATTTTAGACAAGATATCAATATTAAATTGGGACAACCCCAGTCAATAGAGTTTGGTTTTGATTGTTTTAATATTTGTCCACTTCTTTTTCCTCTTTTTAGTGTTTTCTTTCTTTCATGATGGAATTCTTTTTGATTGTAAATGAACTTGATTTATATAGTGCTTTATCTCCACACTGATGTATTGTCAAAGCGCTTCATATATCAACTCATTCACACACCAATGGGACAGAGCTGCCAACCATTGTGAGCCACTTAGGGTTCAGTGTCCTTCCAAACGACGACACTTTTACCACCTCGCGTATGTGGTGAATCCGTTTGAACTTTAAACTGTTTAAATCTTTCAGAAATAAACAAATTCTTCCACCATTGAAGAAAACATAATGATATTTTTGAGACAATTTAACGACTAAACCTCAAACCCACTTGTTCCTGCTGAATACACACACATATATATATATATATATATATATATGGGTATTATTAGGTAGTGCTGTTGATTGATCTTCTAGTCCAACTTTTAACATTTTAACAATTGAGTTTTGCTATTGGCTGAAACAGATTATCGTGACTATTGCAAGTCACCAACTTTCACTGTTAGCCCCGCCCCTCCTATAAAAGCTGAGAGGAAGGAGGAGGGTTTCCTCCAATCACAGCCCTCAGTGAGCATTGATTGACAGTTTTAATGCAGTAGTGTAATGCTCTGTGTAAAACAGCTACGCTCTAATGTGGTGATATTTTAGACTGTGCTTTTATAAAAGAGCAGATTCTGGTCTAATCAGTGGGTTCATTAAGCTATGTGTGTATTTACAGACACATCGCGTGCGTATTGACAGACACATCGCGCGGGTATTTACAGACACATCGCATGCGTATTTACAGACACGTCGCGCGCGTATTTACAGACACGTCGCGCGTGTATTTACAGACATGTCGCGCGCGTATTGACAGACACGTCGCGTGCGTATTTAGACACGTCGCGTGCGTATTTAGACACATCGCGTGCGTATTTAGACACGTCGCGTGCGTATTTAGACACGTCGCGTGCGTATTTACAGACACGTCGCGTGCGTATTTACAGACACGTCGCATGCGTATTTACAGACACGTCGCGTGCGTAGTTACAGACACGTCGCGTGCGTGTTTACAGACACGTCGCGTGCGTATTTACAGACACATCGCGTGCGTATTTACAGACACATCGCGTGCGTATTTATAGACACATCGTGTGCTACAGCAGTAACGCCCATTGGCAGGTCAGCAGAAAGCAGGGGTTTAGTAACACTTTAAAGATGAATAATAATCCTTTGGTTGATTCCTGAGCTTTTTGTTGCAGGACTTCTTTTAAACGTAGCCATAGCCCCTGGGACTGTGGGTACGTTTCCGGTTGTCTAAGGTGCCGCACACAAGGTTTCTTCCTTCTGCTAATGTGGGTTCAAATCCCACTTTTGTCTTATATATTTTTTCATTTTTCTAAAATGCATATCCGACAAAAACAAACATTTTAGGGTATCTCCTTAGTTAGAAATAGGGATAGGGCTAAAATAAAAGGGTTAGCGGGTAGCTAAAAGTAAATATTAGTTAAAAAACAACTGGCAGAACTTTAAGTTACATGGTGCACCCATCACGTGACCTAAACTGGCCAATGAGGGGCGCTGCGTATGCAAAGAATGGCAGATCAAAACAAATGTTCACATTCATAGTTTTACCTCTGTGTTGCCTCTGCCCTATAACCTTTGAATATTGATTTTATTTTATTGTTGTAATGTTTTGTGCAGCGCAGATTTCCTCCTTACTCTCTCATTATTTCTGTTACATTAAACCTTTTAAAAGCCTCCTGTGTAAATTAGCACATGGGCTAACACACATAAAACAATACATCTGGGTAATTGTGACGTCCACATCAAATAAACAAATAAACACATGTTCTTACCAGGAGCATCTTTGCAGGACCTTGAGCTGAAGTCCTTTGTGCTTCTTCTGCCTTCATTAGCACAGGTGTCTTCACTTCACCTGATTGCTGATGTAAAAACACACTTTTACTCTGAAAGAATGATTAGACACATGTACAAAGTCATTTTCATGGTTCCGAGGGTGAAAAGTATCTAGACAAACAGTAGAGTGGGAATAGAAACAATGACCTGTTGCTCTGAGGTTTTTATCACAGTGAACCGTCTGCTGTTAAATCCTACAGATGATCCGACTCACCTCGTCGTCCACTGCGATATCCGTGCAGCTTCAGAAGTTCCCTTAACGCGACGACACGTGTTTAATCTATCGACTCCTTCAGAATGACAATCCATAGCCGTCCCGTCTGTAAAGGAAAGGTTAAGCCATTAAAAGATTGGAGAGATTTTTTCTCCTTAAACCAAGTGTATGAAGTCTTTTACTTCATCATCCTTTTCTGCATCAAGAGCTCCTCGTTTTCACGGGAAGGGAACGTCTCTCTTATCTTTGGAAATGCTTCCATGCCTATTTTTTTTAAAGCTGATCTTCATCCTGGCTGTTTGCACAGGTTTTCTTCCTGAGACTATCAGACGAGTTCTAGGCTTTGTTATAATGAATATTTATTCAATGCTGGGTTTGCCTGGCCAATAAGTCATAATGGATACAAGATAAAGATACAAGATTAAGTAAGACAGCACTTTATGATTAAATATAGGATTTAAAGCTGCTAGGAATTATCATTTTTAATCAGATAAAGACAGTGTAGGACCAACAGATCTAAGACCTTTTACTGGAAACAACAAACAAAAGTTTGTTTTGGTCTCCGCTGTAAACACTCTCATTGACATTGTCGGAAAAGTTTCGCACATTGCATTGTGGGATGTTGAGTCCCGCATACCAGGGGTTCTCAACCTTGGGGTCAGAACTCCATTTGGGGTCACGAGACACTGGGAGGGGGTCGCCAGATGCCTTCATGAAACAAATAATATTTTTTGAACAATTTGAGCCTATTTTTGCTTATTTTTATCCTTTTTCTGACACTCCACTAAACTTGCCATATTTTAACCTATTTTAATCACTTTTTCTTGCCATATTTTTCCTCCTTTTAATGCATTTTTGCTACATTACTCCCATTTCA
Source organism: Gouania willdenowi (assembly GCF_900634775.1). Classification (NCBI taxonomy): domain Eukaryota; kingdom Metazoa; phylum Chordata; class Actinopteri; order Blenniiformes; family Gobiesocidae; genus Gouania; species Gouania willdenowi. Next base: position 3,679,022 of record NC_041049.1, read on the forward strand.
TCCACTTCTCCATCAAATTTCAACGCCTTTTCATCACATTTTTCCACTTTCAAGACATTTTCGGTACTTATAAACCCTTTTAAGCTCTTTTCACCATATTTCATGCTTCTTTTTTTGCCATGTTAACCACATTCACAATTTTTCATGCCCAATACTTGCCAATTTAAACTAATTGTTCCTGCTTTTTAAATTACATTTCCCAAACAATGGACCCTCATTTTCAATTGAACTTTATTTGTATAGCATAAATTACAACCAAAGTCATCTCGTAGTGCTTTCAAAATATAACAAGCAAATGGGAAGAAACAACTCCCTTTTAAAAGGAAGAAATCTCCAGCAGAACCAGGTTCAGAGGTGGCTTTATGGATGGGCCCCCAAAAGCTGTCCCCTTTATGCCCCACATGACTGTTCTTTAATGTTCATGTCTGTGTTCAACCACGTTAAGGTGCAGTAGGGGTCCTCGGTCTCTGGAACCTTTATTTTGGGGGTCACGGGCTGAAAAGGTTGATAACCAATGCGGTAGACGGATGCTTAGAAGTGTTTTTACTTCATTCTCACCATGATTTCTTGTGTTTGTCCAAAAACTCCAACGCCAAATTTCAAGATCATCTTGCAATGATCCAGGATTTTTGATTTTCTTCTGGCCTGTACAAAACAGATGTGAGCCCGAAGTGGCCAACATATGATGCTGCAAATCTAGACTAGTTATCGTGAAACATACTTGGCCCAATTTTGGCTGAATTATAGCAGGTTAATCTATATGTGAGTCCATATATCAGGTACCATTACTATTTGGTCTGTCCTTGGCTGATATCTGACATTGTGATGGCTTGGTTGTGGCCAGGTTTAGGCAAACAGGACCAGAGGGCCATCATTCCATGTTGTATGTGGGCCAGATGAACATGCCAGGTGTGGGCCCACAGGGCCAGATGTGGAACAGAAGGAGTGAGTTGATATCATAGAGAGAACCGGGAACAAAATAGAACAAAAATGGAGTTAAGCCAATCACTGTCCTCCTTTTCGGGTGAAAAACAACTCAAGAAACAGCAATTCACAGTAAGAATGAAGTAAAAACACTTCAATTCATCTGTCTATGGCAGTGTTTCTCAAATGGGGGTACGCTAGGCACTACGGGGGTACTTAAGAGAGACAGAGAGAGGGAGGAAAATTAACAAATGGGAGCATTAAAAGTATGGGGATTTTATTATGTTTAATTGTAGTTAAAATGTATAATCACACTGAATATTACCAGCAACTCACAAAACGACAACAAAAACACACAAAATAGGAGAAAAATATACTGAATAATAAAACAACAAACAACAAAATACACAAAATGACACCAAAGACACTGTAAGTGAAAAAGTACACAAGATAGCTACAAAAATAACGGAGAAACATACTAAGTGACATAAGAAACAACCAATTAACACCAAAAAAGAGGAAAAATATACTGAATACTGACCACATAACTGGAAATTATAATAAATATAGAAATATATCTATTCAGGAGGCACTAAATATTCTTTATGCTCTATAGTGTTTTTTTCTAGTGTATCTAGTAAAATGTTGTTGGACAAAGGAGGTACTTGTATTCAAAAGTAAGAGTAAGGGGTTACTTGAGCCAGAATAGAGAACCACTGGTCTATGGGACTCCACATCCCACAATGCAATGTGCAAAACCTTTCCAACATTGTCAATAAGAAAATGTTTACAGTGGAGATCAAAACAAACTTTCAAGCAGCAAAGTTAACTTTTTACATTGTTTCTTACGTTGAGCAAATGGTCTTTGATTTATTGATCTATGAGGCCTACGCTATGTAGAGATACAGGGTTCATTAAGCTGTGGGAAGAAGGGTGGAGAACCGTCTGAAGATGAATGGAAAATGACAAATTAATGTACATTAATTCCCTCCCAGACATACAAGACGTCAGCATGGGGCAGAGTTGGGGGAGTCAGACACGCAGTAATTGCCTCATGCCATCTCCCTATTTTTCACCAAGACATTTCCTCTCAGTGATTAAAACAGCTTGAAAAAGGAGCAGTTTTCTGCTGATCCAGAACCAGCGGAGAGATCAAACAGGGATGTGATGTCTAATATCTAGAAACGTTCAAGCAGCCGAATGGGGAGTCTTTAAACGCATCAAAGAGGTGATCCAGAACATGGAGGTTGACACCTCCATCAGTCTTGAAGGGACTTCCACTTTCCGCCTTTAACGAATCATATAAAAAGGCTTGAATTGCCACAAGAATTACAGCGAAACAATTACTGTTCTTTGTTTGTTGGATGGGATTTCAAGTAGCACTTAAAGAACTTAAAGTCTTTAATGACCAAGATTAGTAAATGTAAGAGTAAGGCACCGTGACAAATAAAGAACATAACTCTCTACCCCTGACAATAAGCATGATTATTTAAAGCTGACAAAAGAGATCAACACAGTCTTCACATTAATATGTTACATTATCAAGCATATATGAGTGTCTCATGGGAAGTCAAAGACCTGGCCTTCATATACCAATGTATACAGTCCTTTATCATGGCTTTTGTGGTTTACCAGTGAGTAAGAATGAAAGGTATAGAATGTGATGATCAGAAGAACCGTGATAGACTTGTCCTGTCCTTTCTTATTTAGCGTTTTTCAGTTTTGCCTTCTGCTTATCTTTTCCGTGCCTCACCTTGTCCGGTCTTTTGACCTGTCTTGATTTCTTTTGTCCAGTCTTTTCCCAACTCTTGCCTTATCTTGTCAAGCCTCGTCTAAGCTTTGACCTGTCATCTTTTGTCCTGTACTGTCCTGTCTTGTTTGTCTTTTCCTGTCCTACCTTGTCCTGTGGTTTCATGCCTCACTTTGTTCTGTCTTTTGACCTGTCTTAATTTCTTTTTGTCCAGTCTTGCCTTATCTTGTCATGCCTTTGTGGAGGTTTGTCTTTTCTTGTGTTGTTCTATCTTCCTCCCTCCCTTATTTTGCATTTTCCAGTCTTGTCTTTGTTTTTTTTCATCTTCTCCTGCCCTACTTTGTCTTGTCTTGCCGTGTTTAATCAGACAGTGTCATTATATCATGTTTTGTACGTTCTTCATTAACTTGCATGGTCAAAGACAGTCTTGCTGGTCTTTGGTTAGTTATCTGGTAACTATTTGATGAAGTGGCCTGTCAGAGACGTTTCCTCTATTATCCAACACTGGCTTGAATATCTACTCTACACTGTTGGATGGATGAATCAGGATGAGAGGTTGGATGGATGGATCAGGATGAGAGGTTGGATGGATGGATCAGGATGAGAGGTTGGATGGATGAATGGAAATTGGCTATTGCAGTGATTGAATGTACCACAGAGGATTGGTTAAACTGACAGCCTGAATGTTTAGCACATCGCTGGGATCCAGGATGAAGGACTCATTGAATAACTCACACGTGATGAAAGAACCTTCAAAGTAACATGTATCTAAAAAAAATAACCTACCAAGCATCTCCATGGAGATTAAAGAATGAATTCCTCGCCCACGTCGCATTGCCACGACAGGGATAATTGAACATCCTGATAGCATCAGCATTTTGGTTTGGTTTTGACAAGTCAAATCAAACCTTTGCAGCGACCTGATTCACCTGGCACAGGGTTTCTCTCAGAATGACAGCAAATCCATCCCCGGGGTTTCAGCGCAGCAGAAACGCAGGCAATCAAAAACGTTGCTACTGGAATTCACTACAGCGGAAATTACACAGAGATGGAGCTCCTTCCTCTGAGCGTTGGCCACAGAAAAATGTGATTGTCTGATCCAAACGCAACATTATTATCATTCATGACCACATTTAGAATCATGACCAATTTGAGCGATAATACAGGAAAGAACAAAGGATGTTTGTATGTTTTGTGAGTTTTTTTTATCTTTCATATTTTATGTTTTTTCAAGTATTTTTGTATATATTTGTTGTTGTTTTGTATGTTATTGGTGTTGTTTTGTGTGTTTTTGTTGTTGTTTTGTGTGTTTTTGTTGTCGTTTTGTGTATTTCTTGAGTTTTTTTGAGTATCTTGGAGTAGTAATGTGTGTTTTTAGTCATTTAGTATGTTATCATCATTCATGACTGCATTTATAATTATGACCAATGACCAGAACAAAGGATGTCTTGTACGGAGCCCCAGACATGACATGGTGAAAAAAACTACCAATTTGTGGCTACAAAATACTACGTTCCTGGTGGTTAGCGACTTGTTGCTACAGCAACGGTCCATGCAGTCAAAGAAGAGCAGGTGCTGAGATGCTCTCGTGGATACCGTGTTGCTTTTATTTATGTAATACAACCGTTCAAAGTGTTAATAAGTGAGTGTATGTAGCTCTGTGTGTACAGACACATCACATGAACAACACTGGACTTTTAGATACAAAGCAAACTCACCACAGCAGCTGTTGTCAACAGGAAATGCACGTTTGTGTTGCTTGTTCATATTTTATAATTTACAATCTGAACTATAATTTCATGAAACAATGAACACGTGTACAATATGTGTCAGGGAAGACATGTTGGTGTAGCTGGAGGAGCGCTTGTTTTCCTTGGGGGACCAGGACGGTGGGCGTAGTCTGCTGATTTATTTTGGGGGTTGACGCTGGCAGGGGTCGGTTCACTTCTTCACTACAGTGGGTTCAGTCAGTCTATGGTTGGCCGGACCGCGGTTAGAAACCTGACCAGTGTGTTTGTTTGCTGCTGTGTCCAGAAGAGGAGCAGGAGCAGAGTTCTTCCTCCAGCCTGTAGGGGTTCGTGCGCTCTGGAGGTTCTGCTCTGGGAACCCTCTTCATATCTGTCAACCTACAAACTATTGTTTGAATAAAACCTGCATCAAACCTTCTGTGTCTGCCTGAGTTCCTGTGTCTGGGTCTTAACTGTCTGTTTAACCTGGTCGGGACACGGTACCGATCCATCCTCCACGACTGAGAACGAAAATGAAGCAACAACCACTATATTAACCACTCATCCAGTTGTAGAAATGTTTAAGATACAATACAAACAGGGTTGACAACGGGCAAAAACACGTAACCTCCTGTTTACAACAGCCGCGGTATTATTTTGTGGCAACAAAATACTAATTCCTGGCCACAAATTAGTATTTCGTGCGCACGTTAGACTTATTTTGTGGCCACATTTTAGTATTTTTTACCATGTCATGTCTGGGGCTCCGTAGTTTTGTATGTTTTTGGAGTAATTTTTTTTGTACTTGTTTTTCTCGTTTAGTGCATATTTGGAGTCATTTGCTGTGTTTCTGTTGCCATTTTGTTGTTTTATTGCCATTTAATTTATTTTTTGAGTCGTTTTGAGTATTTTTGTGTGTCATTGTTTTCATTTTGTGTATCTTGGAGTAAAAATGTGTAGAATTATGACCAATCTGAGCAATAATACAGAAAGGAACAAAGGATGTTTTGTATGTTTTTCTTATTGTTTTGTATGATTTTGGAGTCATTTTTTTGATACTTTTTTTCCTCACTTAGTGCACATTTGGAGTCCTTTGTGTGTTTCTTGAGTTGTTTTGAGTATCTTGGAGTGGTGTTGTGTGTTTTTGGTCATTTTGTGTATTTCAATTGTCGTTTTGTGTATTTTTGTGTATTTATGTTTTAGTTTTGAGTGTTTTTGTTGTCATTTTGAGTGTTTTTGTTGTCATTTTGAGTGTTTTTGTTGTCATTTTGAGTAATTCTGTTTTTGTTCCGTGTGTTTTGTCGTCATTTTCTTCTTTGTAGTCACTGAGTATTTTTCTTGTTGCTTTATGTATATTTTGCCATTGTTTTGCATCTTTTTCATGTTGTTTTATGGGTTTTGTTTTTTCAGAGGCTGCTCAGAACTAGACATATGGCTACATCTGGTGGCCAGCATGTAGCCCCCACTTGTTGCCCATGGCTGACATTGATAGAACTCAAGAACTATTCCATTGCCTAGTCTCATGAGCTAACTCACAACTACGTCTTAAAAACCGCTAACTAAAACCAGTGACTCTCTCCTCTTTGTTTTAGGATGAACGGACAGAAGCTGTGGACCCACGTGGCTGTGATGGCCCTCCTGGTTCTAACGACCATGGCTGCTGAAGGAGGCAAAGCCGACAAACAAGGTAAGTTTCACAGACTAATGCTGTACAACTTATTTAGCTGAAAGTAATTTCCTAACAATGCACTGTAATCAAATTAGATCAAACCTTTTGAGGTTAAAGTAATTCTTCCCTTTGAGGAATAAAAGCAGAAACAAACCCTTATTTAGAGAAAAAGGCAAATGAATACAGTAAAATGGAAAAGAAATGAAAATGTAACCACTCAGCATTGGCTTTTTTTTTTTTTAAAGGACGATAACTTTTAGTGTTTTCAGTGGAACTTTGAAGCTGGTGAGTTCAGGTACAGTTAGTTACTGAAGAATAACATCTATTTACCGATACTAGTTTAGAGCCTCTGATTGTCTGTGATCGAGGTAAAATGATGAGAAAACAGAATACACTTCCTGAAATGTAAATAGCAATATTGTTATTTATCTGTTAAATTATTTTTAAACAAAATCTAGTAAAAATTGTAATGTGGCACTAAATATTCAAGTGTCCTCACATGTTTTGGGCAAATATCACATATTTACAAGAAATCGAGTGGCCAGAGAAACAGAAATGTCAATTCTCGCGTAACGTTACTTGACTTCATCTTCTGAAATGGATTTTTTGGGACAATATGTCATATTTCCATGATATTTTTTCTCCAAAAACACATGATCTAATGTTTAGCTTTACCAAGTGTTGCAAACGACTGGACGTCAATCATGTGTGATCGCATGTTCAGCGCATTTCTGCTGTGTATAAATATGAAATTCATGACAGTAGTTAACGCTATTAACCATATTTAATGAGCATATTTGTCACAATTTCAGGAAGGAACGGAAAGGAAACGGAAATGTGTAAACAAAATGAGTAAACTCTGAAATCAGAGTGTCTACTCGATACTTTGTTTAAAAAGTAACTCTGCTACATTAGGGATTACTGAAATCAAAAAAGTAGTGTGTAACTGTAACTTTTGAATTACTTTAGAAAATAATTTCCAATGCTCCAACTAATGCCCTTTTAGCCTTCATTATGTAGCGTTTACGTCCCATTCGCTGCCTGGACATGCTATCATGCTAGTTTTCTGATCTTAAAAAGCAAATTCACTGTAAAAACAGGCTGCGTGTTGTGTAATGATGGCCTTCTGAAGACTGTCCCTTTAAGAGCCATGGTAAACTAAGGTCAGCGTTGAGTCAGACCTGTTGTACTGAGCGCATGGATGAAGCTGTTACTTTTCTGTTAGCGTCCCGTCTGAAACAACATAAGCAGTGTTTTAGCTTCGCCTGCGTACAATAAATGTGCAGTGTGACGGTAACGAGTTGTTTTGAGTCCTTATTACGACGTTATCAACCCGCAGTTGTCTCCATCTTACATTGCACTTGCTTTGTCAGGCCGTCCCGGTTTTAAAACGGATGAAATGTCTTGAACAAGGGGTCTCCTTCAGGTTTTTAGCCTAGCCGTACTTCCATAGATTAGAAATACTGTTTCTGGCAGTAGATAAGAGCTTTTAGCTCAAACGTAGCTTACATTTAACTACAATCTTCTCGTTTTTGTCATCCACCAAAAAGAAATACTGAGATTATCTGCATGCGAAGGAACTCATCTTAGAGGACGCTACCATGACAAGGCAATTTATCCAGAGTAAACAAACCCACGCATGTGTCTCCATGTGTGAATGGAAACAGGAGTTAAGACATAGAACTTCATCAGTCAGCCAAAAATGAAATAGTTTATCAATCTACATAAAAATAAGTCAGTAACGCACCATTAAGAAGTGGTGCCTGAGTTATGTGATGAATTCTAGACATTTAAAGTTGTTTAAAGTTTAGGTTTAGATCTTCATTCTCTCCCTGGGGATTTGTAAATAGTAAGATTTCTCCCTTCACATAGCACTGGTGCTGAAAGTGTGTCTGGCTCAACAGGGAAGAAAGAGCGCAAATCAGACTGCGGGGAGTGGCAATGGAGCGTTTGCGTGGCCAACGAAGGGGACTGTGGACTGGGAACCAGGGAGGGAACCCGCACTGGCACTGAGTGCAAGCAAACCATCAAGACTCAACGCTGCAAGATCCCCTGCAACTGGAAGAAGAAATTTGGAGGTAGGAGAAGGCGTTCCTCTCTATTTGTAGCCATTTAAACCCTCAGAAACACCAATTATTCTACTTCCCACCACTTCCATGCTCTCTCATTGCCTGTCATTCACATAAACAATGATTCTATTTTCTAAATGGCGATGAGTAAACTAGCTAATTACCACAGAATGCTAAAGTGGGAACCATTGTCATGAAAAACAGAAGGACATTCATTCTAGGTTGTCATTGAGCTGCTCCAACAGTTGAAATGTCTCCCAGTGACAAGCCTGGGGGACTTGAGTCCCCACTGTAAGGCCTGTCAGACAGGAGCCTCCTGTTCTGCAATGAGCTTGTCACAAATGATGAACCAAGCTCAATTCTATCTGCAAAGGCTGCAAAACTTTGGAATATAGTCCAACAACTAGACCAGCAATTAAACACCTTGAATGAAAAAGTCTGGAAAAAATACATTTTCATTAAGTGCAGCCAAGACTACGAGAACTGAATCAGAACCAGAACTGGAAAGGTTTTTATTCGTCTCATCCAACAGAACTATGAAATCCTATTAGATGGAAACCTTCTTAAAAGGGACCTGTAGAGAATTTCAAGTGCAAGCCTTATAAAAAAAACATCAGATATACAGCAATCCTCAAGGTTGTGTTGGATTATTACCTTTCAGGAATCACCATGTAGTCGGGTCACAGATTCTCTCAGAACTCCAGTGGAAAGCAAGGTGATCACCACCACTGTGGGTTCTTGAGCATCCGTAACTGTGACCAAATGTTTCTTGGGTGACACAATGTTCGCCCTCGGACAGAGGTGCACACACTTTTTAAGCTCACGAGCTACTTCCACCACGGACAGCTGTTCACGATCTACTGTGTTGGGGGTTATAAATTTAAATAATTAGATTTTAATATTTACACTATTGCAATTATTATCATTACACAGTATTATTATTATTGCTATTACAATTATTCAACAATTATTAAATATTTGTACAATATTAAGTCAAGGCAGGCACGGCAAATGTAATTGTATAGCGCATATCATACTCAAAAAGTGCTCTACTGAGACCAGAGAGAAACATTAATGATAACGTCGGGTCAAAAACCATAAAGACACAAGAAAAATCACATTTCTTACAGTTTGCCACAAATCTTTTTCCAACTTATGCCACATTAGTTGTTTTCAGAAGCACTGAAAATGTAGTAAATAATGATTTAATGATGATGATTTTCATTAATTTAATGCATAATCTGAAGCAGCTGATCAGCTGTCATATTTAGTCATTGCATTTTATTTCTGGGTGTTTCATTCTGAATAAATGTGATTAAACTGGATTTCTATTCAAATAGAGCTATCACGTTAGTAACAGAGGGTTGTGTCTATGATTATTGAGATATCACTAAATAAACTGCCAAAAATAAAATGAAAATCTGCAGAAAAACCCAAGCCTTGAATTACAGCCCAGCAAAACACACACAACTAACGCTAAGAACTAATGAGGTCATATTTTCTAACTGCAAAGCTCAACATCATTAAAAAAAAGCCTCTGACATTTTTACTACTTAGTTTCATTTGTTATACTTTCTCTGTTTGTCGGTAAACAACACAGATTAACGTCTTTCTTTTTTTTTGCAACATTTCCACTTAAGGCAATATTAAAAAGCAGTGAGAACAGAAAGTAAAATGGCACAGTGGTTCCTTACGCACCATCTGCTGCAATATCAGGCAGGAAAGAAATCCAAATGAGGATGGACTGTCAGCTATCCTGGCAGATGCCAAAAGCGCTGAAATGCTATGACATTATGTGTAGCTTCATAGACAGCAGACATAAATAATGTTGGCTCAATAAGTGGAGCTGATGGATGCTGACGGCTGAGGGTTAGGGTTCTAAAGGTCGGATGTTTAAGGGATCATCCACTGTTTTTACAAATGTGGCCTAAAACCTTTGAAATCCACTTATTAGAAGATCTATGTCTAATAAAACACATTATTTTGCACTAGATCTAGATCCTCTGTACCCAGTCATGTGCCATTGTATTTTTAACTATATAAAAGCACTTTAAGCTGCTTTTTCTTCAAATGAAAAGTGCTTTTTATAAATAAAGTCTTGATTGATTGATATTCCATAGGCGGAGTTTGAGATTCTTGCCAGGGGGGCAAAAGAAAAAATAGAATTAACTATTTAGACTATTTTGAGGTTTGCACCAACCACAATGTGTGTAACATATATAATTAGTAACATAATTGGTAATGTTGGCTACAAAAACTTTCGTCAAAATGTCGTTTAATAATGTTGTAAATTCATGATGAAATCAGGCCGACGGCTGCTTTCTGCTGCAGTACCATAACATGAACTGTTGGGTGCAGTGTCGCTTCACCTTTTACATTGTGAAGAAGAATCCGTGTATCATTGTTCATTCGTTTTTTTATTATGTAGCAAAAACATGAAAAACAAAAAAAAAAAAACACTCATTATTTAATATTTGTTTCCAAAACCAAAATGAAAAAACGGAAAACGCCTTGTTTTTCAAATTCAAGCTCTTTTGCTTCGGTACAGACAACAAAAAATGGAAAACGAACACCTTTATTCGTTTTCTCCATCACCGATTGGCCAAAGTACGTGACCCGGAAGTGAAGCGTTACACATTCAGAGATATCTTTAGCTCTGCAACACTGAAATGTCCGTGAGAAGGTTCTGTGTCCAACACCAGCTAAAGCAAAAGGGACACGTTTTGGATGCACAGTTAGAAGCAGCGATCTTGTCATGCCGAACTGCCGTTAGCGTAGCCGTTAGCGTCGGATGAGAGTACACTTCCGGGTCACGTACTTTGGCCAATCGGTGATGTAGGAAACGATTAAAGGTGTTGTTTTCTGTTTTTCGTTTTCTGTACCGAAGCAAAAGAGCTTGGATTTGAAAAACAAGGCGTTTTCCAGACTGTTTTTATCCTCTTTCCGTAAACAAAAGATGTTTATATCAAAATCTTTAACTTTTCCTGGTTATTTAGAACAACTAAAAGTAGCACAAGTTGTTATTTTGACTGAAAAAGCTGATAAATGATCTAAAAATCAGGCTGAATGTTTTACTCCAATAGAAAACAATGGGTTGTTTACAGGCAGTGGAGCCGTGTGACATCATCAATCACATGATTTCAAGATGGAGGAACACAGGCTCTAAAACTGTAAAGTAGTCCTAAAACAAATATGGTGCAAAATAATGTGTTTTGTTAGGCATACAGTAGATGTTTTAATAAGTACATTTTAAAGGTGGAGGATTCCTTATACAGGGGTTCTCAACTGGTCTCACCCTGGGACCCACATTTTGCCATGGTCATTAAATCGCGACCCACTTTTTTTTTTTTTTTTTTTAGAATTCAACCAACCAAATTAAGTTTTTCAAAAATAGCTGTTGAAAAAACAACATATATCATCTTTTTTTGAAACATAAATCTATATATTTCCCTGTGCAACATGCATTTCACAGCATGCCTGTCAAAATAAAAGTTTCTTTCCAAATAAAAGACAAGTCCCACATGAGAGACATTAAGTATTTACTTATTTTTCACCAGTTGTTGGCGACTCACCCAGTACAGGCTCGCAACCCACTTTTGGGTCCCGACCCACCAGTTGAGAATCACTACCTTACAGAATCATTTTCAGTGTAGTTACAGGTAACGGTGAACCCTACGTCCCTCTTCCCCACACATTTTTTTTTTTTTTAAATCTGTATGTTTGTTAGAGAGCAGAACAAACCCCAGGGAAAGTTTTCTGAGGGCTTTGTGTGAACAAGGCCATAAAGAGGACGTGTTTTTCTCCCTCAATGATTCCCAGGAGCCTGTGCAGCAGAGAAAATGACAGATAGGTATAAAGCCATCGTCAGGTACAGTGTGTGTGTTATCCCTGAAGAGCTGCTGCTGTGGCCTCTTCTCCTTCCTCTGATGAGCATCCTGGGACCCGCTACGACCGCTCTCATGCTTTCATGTGAAGAATGAGTGTCGGCGCCTTCAGGCGCACCCACAAGATTGGCAACAAAATAATGGTGAGGGAGGTGTGACACAGAAGAACATGCACAGCGAGCCCAGCTCTCTCCGTAATGCACATGCACTCCTATCGTGGCCTCTGCAGCCATTTCACGGCAACAATCTTCCACCATCTCTGCCTGGGTTTGAAGGATTATCAAAGTAATATCAAAGGAAAGAAGCACATATGTGAGATTGTCCTGCTGGAAGCGTTGGCATCTCTAGGGCTTTTCCCCAAGATGAACAGTTTGATTATGTTCATCTGTGAGAAATATAAGATGAAAAACACGACGGCACCATATGTCCCACACATTCCTGAAAGGATGTTTCATACTGAGACCAAAAGAGTTTTCTACTCGTCTAAATGATCATCAAACAGTGTTTTAGGCTCCAGAATGCCTGGGTTTGCAGTTCTTCACACATTCTAGTTCAGACATGCTACTGGTAACTGCAGGGACCATAAAATCACACAAAATGAGAGAAGAATTCACAAAATGAAATCTAAACTACACAAAATCACCCCTAATACACACAAATTTTCATAAGAATATTAAAAATCAAAGTAAAAGTACACAAAATGACTCCTAATACAAAACTAAATTACATAAAAATACACAAAAGAATGATAAAAGTCCACAAATAACAGAAATAAATTCAAAGTGGCAGCAAAAACACACAAAATGAGAGAAAAATTAGGCAAGATAACAGATAAATATTCATAACAGCAAAAATGCACAAAATTTACTCCATATAAAAACAAAATGACACAAAACGACAATAAAAAACATACAGAATGACAAGAAACACACAATGAGAGACAAATATACAAAATAACTCCAAACACACAGAAACATTAATACAGGAAAAATTTAAGGTTTTTGTGTATTTTTCTTGTCAATTTGTGTGTTATTAGAGTCATTGTGTGTATTTCTGTTTTGTGTTTTTGGAGTCAACGCTGTGTATTTTGGTATTTTGTATGTTTTGAAAATGTCTTGTGATTATTATTATTATTTTTTTTAATAATTGTGATGCTTTTTTATGTGCTTTTCTGTTATGTTGTTTAGTGTGTAATTCATTATTTTGTGTTTTTGGATTCATTTGTGTATTTTTCACTACTTTTTGTGATTTGTGTTTTCAGAGTAATTTTTGGATTCTTTTTCAGTTTTTTTTAAATGTCTTTTTGTGATAAAACTCTGTCGGAGATGTTATTGATGTATTTATGGTTTGTAGAATATTCCTGATGAAAATGACCTTATACTGACTGTGTGCGTGTGTGTGTGTGTGTGTGTGTGTGTGTGTGAAACAGGGGAATGTAAGTACGACTTCCAGGCCTGGGGGGAGTGCGACCTGGCGACGGGAAAGAAGAACAGAACAGGAGTTCTGAAACGGGCGCTGATGGACGCCACCTGTGCCGCGACCGTCACCGCCACCAAACCCTGTGGGAAAATCCCCAAAACCAAGCTTCAAGGTACGCGACCCATGTTCTGCTCATTCCAGGCCACGCTGTGTGTTTATCACCATGGAGATGAAAGCCAGCCTCTAAAGGTCAAAGATCTGCAACTTTCAACAAAATGTAGCCCCAACACTAACGACGCTTTTATATAATCAAATTATTTGGATACATTTTTAATTTCGCTCTTAAACAAACAATAGGAGTCAATGCAAAAATGTCATTTTTAAACCTCAGTTGTTCACCAATGGAGGCAAAATAATCATTGTTAAAAATGATAAATGTGTTTTTTTAATAACTACATTTTTTAAAAGCCATTGAAACGCTAACAACTGCTGTCTTTTGCCTCTGTCACAATACAAATCCACCTTTTTGTTTTTTAAATCTTCCTACACTCAATATACAAACAAAATACATAAAAATACACAAAATCAAAGCAAAAATACACAAAATGACTCCAAATACACATAAAAAATGACATAAAAATGCAAAAATCAAAATGTACAAACAGACTAATACACACAAAATTACATAAAACTACACAAAAGGAAGATAAAAAAATCCACAAATAACAGAAAATAGTCCAAAGTGACAACAAAAATATACAAATTGAGAGAAAAATATACTAAATCACTCCAAACACACACAAAACGACAGCAAAATTACACAAGATAAGAAAAAAATATTCAAAGCAGCAAAACTGCACCAGATTCCCTCCATATACGAAGAACATTACAGTAAAATACACAAAACGACAATAAATAACAGAAAAAAATACAAAGTGACAAAGTGAAAATTGCTTAATTTTGCCTAAAAATTGCCTGGCCCTGACCATTAGCTGTGCAGCAGCTATACCCTGCCCTATGCACAGAACATGAGCGAGTTTGCATGTTCTCCTCATGCTTAGGTGTCGTTTTCCGCCTTCACCACATCCAGAAACCCCTGAACAGGAAGAAGCAGGTCAGAATGAATAATGGTGATCCTTCAGAGTTAAATCCTTTTTCTGAGCAGCTTCATGGACTTCATCAAAGAATAAGTGACTCACCAAAACAACTTTCCTTTAAAGGAAAAGGTTGATTTCTTCCACGTGAATCCAACAGTTTGGATCTAAAAGGCCGACCGCAGGGAGATGATTCAGGAGAAGGATGTGATTTATTCCTCCGTCGAGTCCCTGTAAACAGTTGCAGGCTTTGTTAGATTAGCCACGTAGCTTAATTAACTATAGCTGAAGGGATGTTTACCGCTCGTGTGCTTTCTGGTGAATGCAGGAACCAGCGTCGGAAAAAAAGAAACGTGTGTATTAGTGTAGTTAAAAATACTTAGCGGCTCCAAATGACGCTTCATTCTTCTGCCACAATACCTGAGGCTGATTGCATTAATGCTCAACCGTTTGTGATTCACATTAAAGCTGAAGCGACATAAGTGCTGACGTCGAGCTGTGAGTGACAGCGTTAAAGCGGGGGGTGAAAAGGTTAACTCGCTATTCAAACGTAATCACAAGCTTTCAGCTGCAAATAACAAAGTTTCAAGCTCTCGAAATAATGAAGAAAAGCTGAACTATATATGTATATATATATATCGCAGCTTTTCTATTTAAAGGCAAATCAGAGTTAGATTAGATAATCAATAATTAAAAATCTACAGTGAATATATGCTTATATGCAACCAAAACAAAAGGAAGAAAATAAATGTATTTGTTATTGATTATTTTGTGAAAAGATGACAAAGTTTAAAATGTCACGATATTAAGATTATGTAAATACACGTTTTTGTTGAAAATTCCAAACACGTATTTCCTATTTTGCATTGACAGCACAGTATTAGAAAAACATGCCCTTCAAAATAAACCACAAATCTAAATAAACTCCCAAAACACACAGTTACAGCAAAAAGCACAAAACGACAAGCACAGAAAATGATAAAGAATGACACAAATATTTCGAAAATTACTCCAAAAAGCCCACAGCGAAAAAAAACTACACAAAATAACTGACAAAATACACAAAAAACATCAACAATAAAGATATAGAAAGACACAAAATGACAAACATATAGAAACTTGCTTCATAAAAACCCACAAAGCGACAAAAAATATATAAAATCACATTAAAAAATCACAAGATGATAAAATAACTCTCAAGACTCACAATATGATGCAAGAAATACACAAAATGATAGAAAGACAAAAAATTGCATAAAATATCCACAAAATGACAATAAACACAGCACAGAAAACAGAAACAAAAAATAAAAAATATCATCCAAACACGCATAATGACGGAAATATATAGGAAATATATCCATAAAACCCACAAAGTGACAAAAAATACATAAAATGACATTTTTAAAAGTTCACAAAATAACTGAAAACTCACAAAATGACACAAAAACAAAAATAAATACACAAAATGATAGAAAGACACAAAAATTGCATAAAATACACAAAATGAAACAGCACAGAAAACAGAAACACATAAAAAATAACACCCAAAACACACACAATGACAGAAAAATACACAAAATGGCAGAAATACTGTATATAGAAAATGTATCCAAAAAACCTCACAAAGTGACATAAAATACATAAAATGACATTACAAAAAAATCACAAGATGATAAAACTACACAAAATATGACACAAATTTAACAAAAAATACACAAAATGACAGAAAGACACGCAATAAAATGCATAAAATACACATGACCAGAAACACAAAAATAACTCCCAGAAACACACAAGACAGTGAAATACACAAAATGACAAAAACACAAAATGACAGAAATATTTAGAAAATTACTCCATATAATCCAACAAAGTGACAAAAAAACTAAATCACAAGATGATGAAAGTTCACAAAATAACTAAAAACTCTCAAAACGACACAAAAACAACAAGAAATACACAAAATTATAGAAAGACACACAAAAATTGCCTAAAATACACAAAATTAAACAGCACAGAAATAAAATTAAAAAAAAACAAAACTCCCAAAACACACACAATGACAGCAAAATACACAAAATGATAAAGAAATACAAAATGGCAGAAATATATAGAAAATTAGTCCAAAAAAACCCAGAAAGTGACAAAAAATACATGAAATGACATCACAAAAATCACAAGATGATAAAATTACACAAAATATGACACAATATGACAAAAAAACAAAAAAAAAAAAACAATAAAAATACACAAAATGACAGAAAGACACACAAAAAAATGCATGAGTTACACATGACCAGAAACACACAATGTACAGGTACATCTAAAAAAACCATCAGTTTCAAGAAATAAAGGCTTGAAATATTTCACTCTGTGTCATCATGAGCCTATATCATATATTACACTTTTTCATGATATTCTAATTTTTTTAGATGTACCTGTATAGAAAATTACTCCATAAAATCCCACAAAGCGACAAAAAATACATAAAATTTACTTTTTTTTTAATTCACAAGATGATAAAAGTTCACAAAATACCTCAAAACTCTCAAAATGACAGAAAAACAACAAGAAATACACAAAATGATAGAAAGACACACAGAATAACACCCCAAACACACACACAATCACAACATAATACACAAAAAGAAATAAAAATAGATTAGTTAAAAGGGGAAAACAGAAAACAGGCAATGATTGACTAAAGACTTGAAGTATTTTGGCAGAGAAAGACGTGATGAACCGTACTGAGAGTCCTGTTGTCCTGAGAGGTTTATAATGAGTGCAGGAACGATGCCAGACACGATAAAGTGCTCTTCTATAATCGTCAGCAGCTGATCTGTGCACACGGAGCGTTTGCTCAGGCTGTTTATTTAACCTCTCCAAACACTGACGCTCAGGTGAGACAAAGATAAAAGACTTTCTTTCTCACTGAAATATGTCTGGAGACACTTCTGTTTGTCTTGTGATATGATGCCAAACTCTGACTTTGGAAGAAGGTGACATTTCAGTTTTACTTCATGACGGGAAGTTTCCACAGAGGCTGAACTGTTTTTGTTTTACAGCAAAGCTAATATACCAGCTGTCACTCACAGAATGAATAGGACTTTGACTATAGGAGCAAAACGTAAAGGATTTTCCTTTTTTAAAACACCAAATTTATTTTGCACACGTTTGTTTACCTGTTGAATGACAACAGGTGTAATAATCTCCCATGAGGGAGGAGGACAAGGTCATGTTGGAGGTGTTAGTGGAGGATAAACATAGTGTTGAATTACAGAAAACAAAATGTAAAGCAGGAGAAACCTTAAGAAAGTAAATGGTGTGGGGGGGAAAACAAGAAGAACAGCAGATCAAGACAAGAAACGATGGAGGAGGAAGAAAAGGAACAGGAAAATGAAGAGGAAGTTGACGGAGGAGGAAAAGAAGTAGAACTCGAAGGAGAGGAAAAACATGAAGAAAAGGAAAAACTTAAAGAACTCAAAGAAGAAGAAGAAGATGAAGAAGTTAAAGAATTCCAAGAAGAACTCAACGAATAACTCAAAGAGAAGAAGAACTTGAATAATTACTCAAAGAACTTAAAGAACTCGAAGAAGAAGAAGAACTTGCAGAACTCGAAGAATAACTCAAAAAAGAACTTAAAGGACCTTAAAGAAGAAGAACTCAAAAAAGAAAAACTCAAAGAAGAAGAGGAATAACTTAAAGAACTCAAAGAAGTTAAAGATTTTAAAGAAGCAGATGAAGAACTTAAAGGACTCAAAGAAGAATAACTTAAACTTGAAGAAGACCTCAAATAAGAAGAGGAAGAATTTAAAGAACTTGAAGAAGGACTTAATGTACTCAAAGAAGAAAAAACTCGAAGAATAAGAACTCAAAGAAGAAGAGCTCGAAGAAGAAAACAGCAGCTCATAATTTCCTCCTCTATCACTAACTGCAGCCGTCTGTGAGTAAGTTAAAGAAGTCCAAGAAGAACTCAACGAATAACTCAAAAGAGAAGAACTTAAAGAACTTGAAAAATAACTTAAAGAACTTGAATAATAACTCAAAGAACAAGAAATCCAAGAAGAAAAACTTGAAGAAAGAGAACTTAAAGAACTCAAAGAACTTAAAAAACTCGAAGAACAAGAACTTGTAGAACTCAAAAAATAACTCAAAAAACAACTTAAAGGACCCTAAAGAAGAACTAAAAAGGAAGAACTCAAAGAAGAAAATTAATAACTTAAAGAACCTTAAAGAAGAAGAACTCAAATAAGTAAAAGTCAAAGAAGAAGAGGAAGAACTTAAAGGACTCAAAGAAGAACTTAACAAACTCGAAGAAGAACTCAAAGAAGAAGAGGAATAATTTAAAGAACTTGAAGAAGGACTTAATGTACTCAAAGAAGAAAAAACTCAAAGAATAAGAACTTAAAGAACTCAAAGAAGAAGAGCTTGAAGAAGAAGAACTAAAAAAAACAGCAGCTCATAATTTCCTCCTCTATCACTAACTGCAGCCATCTGTGAGTAAATCTGTGACATGTTTGCTTCTCCTCCACTAATATTTGTCCTGCTTAACTTGTCCAATTACATATTCAACAGGGGCTAACGCACGTTGTTAGCTAACTAACCCTGTTAGTAGATCAACAGTGAAATGTGTTTGTGTGTTCTGTTCGTTTTTATAAACACACCATTAGGAAAACAGGCCATTGTTTCTCTTTGTAGTAAAAGTTGACGTTCACATTGGACTATGATATGAAACCTTTTAGCTACAAGCTAAGTTACTGTACCATGTAGCTCAGAGAAGCTAACATAGCATTTAATGATGTTTGCTCTGTGTTAGATGCTACATTTATTTTGGCTTCTGAGGCAAAGCAAATAAAACTGTGAGATGTAGATTTAGATCTGGAGCGTAGACCTGCTGCATGTGCCTCAGAGCTAATCCTGGAAGAGTCCAGATACACGACCTCCAGGGCGCCAGAGACGAGGCTGGAGAACGGAGCCGAGGGAGGATGACGGCATCAGAGAGGAGGGAATGTAGCGTAGCTGGAGAGAGAAACGTGCAACGGGAGCGAGGAGTGATTTCTCACCACTGCCAACTGGAAGATAAGCCCTGTGGACGCAGAGAAGATACTGGGAGGGAAAGAGAAGATACTGGGAGGACTGTGTGACCAGGGACAGCACTGTTAGAGAAAAAAATGCCCGTCAAAATGAACAAAAATCTAAATAACTCCCAAAACACACAAAATTACAGCAAAATACACTAAAGGACAAGCATAGATCATTACAAAAAATATTACTCTAAAAAGCCAACAAAGTGACAAGAAATCTATAAAATAACACAAAACAACTCTCCAAACTGACAAAATACACAAAAAAAACAATTAAAAATGACAAACACATTAAAAAGTTACTCTATAAAAACCCCACAAAGCAACAAAATAAATAAAATGACATAAAAACAAAACACAAGACGATAAAACGTCACTTTTGACAGTAACTAGTACTGTAACGCAATATTTTTCTAAAGAAAAAACACCGTTACCGTTACAATATGGTGCGTTTGTCCGTTACTTTGCTAGCTGCAGTGTACTTCCTGTTTACAGTGGCGCTACGTATTTTTGTGGGATGCCGTGCCAAACACGGTAAAACAGTAGAAGAAGAAGAAGCATTGTCAGCGTGTCTCTGTTTACATCACGTCACGTCAATGCGGGAGCAGGACGAGCTTCTCAGAGTGAAAATACGCGCATTATTTTTGTCTCCAAAAGATGCGTCAGTGAAGCTAAGCTAACGCTGTGCCTGGATTTAGACTGTGACTGTTATCCAGGGACAGATCAGCCAAACTATTGCACGGTATGTTGTTGTAAATATGCAGCCTGTTGCTACTGCTGAGTCACTGCTAACAGCAGCTCGTTAGCCTGATATGTTTAGCATTGTGTAGCTGAGAAAAATGCTGTGAATTAGTTTTTCCACATTCATTTTTATAAGCATTTTCAACAGCAGAATGTGCACCTGGAATATGCACAGCTTACATTACATTACTGTGCTAAGGCTGAAAAATTACTGTTTTAATTTTGGAGCAGCTGTTTTGTGTTTTATATGAACATCATTTATGGTTGTTTTATAGCAGTTGATCAACAGTGGATTATTATATTATTACAGCACTAATATGAAGCTGTATGGACAAAAATGACCCAAAATAAATAATACATTCTTTAATTCTAAGTAACTTAAAAGTAACTTTTTCCAGTGACGGATTAATTTTTGGTGTAAGTAATCAAAATAGTAACTGAGTTACTTTGTGAATGAAGTAACTAGTAATGGTAACTAGTTACTTTTCAGTAACTAGCACAACACTGCAAATAACATAATCAAAATACTTCCAAAATACACAAGATGACTAGAAAAATACGCAAAAATAACAGAAAAATACAGTATAGCCGAAGCGGCAATAAACCGCCCTCGCCTTCGCCGTGCTACCTTTGTTGCGCTGCCTTCACCAAAATTGCACATAATATAACCCTCGGAGAAGTGCGTTAAAATAGGACATCTGCGTGCTCCCCTGCCGCTCCTTCCCCTTGCTCCCTGTCCCCCTGTCTCGTCCTCCCCCCCTCCTCCTCCTTTGCTCTTGCGCCCGCCATCCTGTGGGGTTGGGTTTGGGGGGCTCCCGTTGGCCTGGGGCGCTGGTGGGGGGGCTGTGGCTCCCGCCTGGGGGGCGGGCGGTGCCGTGCCGGGTGGGTTGGCTGGGGGGTGGTCTCGTTGGGGGGCCTGGGGTGGTGGGGTCCTTGGCTCCGGTCCGGGGGGATCCGGGGTGGGGGTAGCTTTGGGGGTGGCTGCTGCCCGGGGTCGGCGATTGCCTCCTGGGTTGCTGGGTGGCGGGGTGTGGCTGTGGGTTGCTCCGTCGGCCCTTGCGGGTCCTTGGCTTGGCTCCCTGGGGCGCACCTTTGCTAGGGATGTCGCTTGCGCGACGAGCTGGGCGGGGCCCCCTCGGGGGCTTTTTGTACGACCGCAATGGCCGGGGTGTGGACGTTATGGCTAGGGGGTGGGGTGAGGGGTGCTATGGGGCCTCCCCGGGGGTCGTATTGGGCGGGTGTGCGGGGGCGCGGCGCGTGGTTCCTGGCCCGGTGGATCCGCGTTGGGATTGGCTGGTCTGCTGGCTGGGTGCACCGGGCGCCGTGGGCGCGATTCCGGGGCGGGGGTGCCCCGGGGGCGGATCCTTGGGCTACGTGTCCGGGGAGGTGCTCTCCGGCCATCTGCCCGGGGACCGGCCGCGGCTCGTGGCGGCGCTGCGCAGCCTTGGGCGGGGCGGGGCTGGTGGCCTTGGGCCCGCTGTTGTTTGGGGTGTGCTGGCGTCGGGGGGGTGTCTCGTGCCGGTGCGTGGGTCGTCGGGGATTGCCTCCGTGGGGGGGGGGGGGCTCTATTGGCGCCGTTGGTGTGGGGGGGCGGTTCCGGGCTGGGGGTGCTTCGGTACTCTGGCTTGCCGGTCCGTGGCTGGCGGGATGGCCCTGCTTGGCGGTGGATGGCGTCCTCTCTCGTCGGGGGGGCCGGGGCCGCCTCCCGGTGGAGAGTGTTGTATCGTGGCGCCGGGTGGGCCTGTGCTGGCCCTGGTGCGGGCATGGGCCTCCCCCCCGCTCGGCCGCTCCCCTTGGTGGCGGGGTGGCGTTGCTCCGGGCCGGCGGGCGGCGGGGGTCGCCCCCTGGGTCGCCGGGGGATGTTGTTGGTGCCTGGCTGTGCCCGGGGGTGGGGGGTGTCGCCGTGCTCCGCGGGGCCGGCGCGGTCTGGGGGGTGCCGTGGGGGGGGGTCTCCGGCTGTGCTGTTCCGGGGCCCGCAGTGCCACTTGCCCGTCTGCGCCATCTACCCTCTCGCGTGGCCCGCCACGCGGACGGGCCCGGCTCACACTGGACAGGCCTCCTACATGTTCACTTCACCCCACTCCCAGCTGGTCTGGCTCACTCACAAAATGCACTACACACCAATACCCAACCCTTGGGGGGCTGGATGGTGGGGCTGGGGGTGGAGGGGGCCGCCACCTGTGTTACTATGTAGTGGCGTGGGGGCGGCCCTCCCACCTCTAGTTGCCCTACTAATCCCTCCAATTTTAATCGCATCTCAACATGTCACCCCCCGGAGGGTGTATCATCTTTTACACCCTCCGGCCTATTACACCACATACACATAAATCCACAGAGGCTGGAGGGGGAGCACCGCTCCCCTCCATCCCCCTTCTTTTAATTACACCCCATACATTCACCAAACACACACATTCACACAGGGGATCGGGAAGTGCCTCTCCATTGGGGAATGGAGAGGCACCATAACAGGGTGGTGGGTTGGTACACATATTTGGGCCTCTCCGGTGGGGGCCTGGCCCCTCTGTTGGTGGCTGGGCCACTGCATAGAGCAAAAGCACATCAAGATGGTGCGGTCGGGCGTGGCGGTGGGTCTCGGGGGGGCTTTGCCGGGGTCTCTCCTTGCGGGGTCTTTCCGAGCTGTGTCGGCCGGGTGGGGCGCGGGGGTGCCTCTCCCCCTTGGGTGTGGCTTGGTGCTTGCTTTGTCTCCTGGTGGCCTTGGGGGCGGGCCCCGCGGTGTGCGGGCCCGGGGCGGCCTGCCTCGCCGGTTTGGGGGGTGGGTGTGCTGGGGGGGTGCTGGTGTCCTCGCCGGGGTTGGGGCGGGGTTGCTTGGCGCCTCGGGGTGATGCTGTTTACTGGGGGGCGGCGCTAGCTGTTCCGGTGGTGGAGGTTGCTGTCGGCCGCCTGGTGGGTCTATCCTGCCGTTTGCGGACTGGTGGGTGGGTCCGGGGCATCTTTGGCTGGGGGCTGCTGTCCCGCACTTGATGTGTGCCGTTGGGGTGCCTCCGTCCCCGCGGTGGGGATCGCCGGTTGCTCGCGGGCCGGCGGGGGGCGCTGCTCCGTGGCTGGCACTGTCCGGGGGGCGGCGGGCCCTGGGCTGCTGGCCGTGGGCTGTCCGGGGCTGTGCGGTCCTGCTGGGCCGTGGCCGGGTCCCGGGCGGGGGTGGGGGATGCGTCCCGGGGGGCTTGGCCCGGGGGCTTGCCCTTGGGGGGTCCTGGTCCCGGGGGGTGCTCCTGGGGCCCGGGGTGCTTGGCCTGCTGGCCGGGCCGGTCCTGGCGGGGGTCTTTCGGGGCGGGTGGCGCGTGCCGCGCCCTTGCGTACCTACTGGTACGGCCCCTGCTTGGGCAGTGCCCCGTGAGGTAGGGTGTCGGGGGCCGGAATAGGGGGCCACATCCCGGCGGGGCGGTCTGGCTTGGCCCTTGGAGGGGGCCCTGGCTTTAAAAAAAAAAAAAAGAACTGAAGCTCGTGGCGCGGGCGGCATCAGTGAAGGGTGATCTGGGGCGCCGTGGGGGGCTAGGTTGGGGTGCCTGGGGGCCGGCGGGGAGACTCCCAGCGGCCCCCTGGTGCCTTATGCGGCTTGGGGTGTGGTCGTCCTCCCTGGGCGGGCTGCTCCTGGTGCTGCATCCGTTCCGGGTCCTTCTGGCCTGGGTCGGGCCCCTGCTGGCTCTGGGCTCGCCGGCGGGTGCCCACTGGCTGCCTGTTCGGCGCGGTTCTGGTCGTCTGCTGGGTGTGGGCTTCGGCTCCTCCGCTGGGCCTCGGGCAGGGAGTTCTCTGGGCCCTCCCCTCGGGGGGTTAGGCGCGGGGGTGGGGTGGGGGGGGTGGGGGGGTCGATGGGGTGGGGGGTCTGGGGGTTGGGGGTGGGATCGGTGGCGTGGTGCGCTGGGTCCTTGGCTCCTTGGGGCTTTCTCGGGTTTGTATGGGGGGGCGATGGCTGCCTCTCGGCTTGGGATCTTGGGGGCGTTCGGGGGACTGCTTGGCCGTGGGGTGGTCGCCGGGGGCCCTTAGGCTGCCTGCTCTTGCTGCTGGCCTGACTGCTTCTTCGGGCCCGGGGCGGCTCTTGGGTTTTGCAGTGGCGGTACTTGGAAATACATTTGTCATGGATGCACTGGCCTTGGGCTGTGGGATAACACTCATACTGGGCTCAACCTTAGACACGTTGTTCCCAAATACCTGTTTTATGGAATTTCCACTCACCTCTTCCTCTGTTCACAGCCACCACCATTATTCCTAAACCACACACTGGTCACCAAACTGGCTTGACAACACAACAATAAACACAATATACACAACCACAATTTCACATCGCATCACTTAAAACTATTCCTCACCCATTCCATATCCTATCTTGTATCCCTCTTCCCTGCTAACTTCCCCACCCCCCTCCAACCCCTCACCTTGGTGTAACACTGCCCTCTCTTTTTTACATCCTCCCTTTAATAAAGTATTTCTTACCCTTCCCTAGGGAGGGCTGGTGACGGTCACAATTATGCAATGAAATAAATAAATTTATTTAATTGCAATAATAAAATATGCATTGCTGTCAAAAGATTGCACTTCTTGTAGTGTTAACCTTCGAAAGCATGTGCAGACAAGGTAAAAAAAAAAAAAAAAAAAAAAAAAAAAAAAAAAAATAGGACATTTGCCCCATTTTAAATTATCTTCACTCTGTAGGGGGCGCTAATGCGCCGTTGTCTTTCCACATTGAGCTGGTTTAGGGCCGGTAGTTTAACTGATTGACATTTGTATGTGCAAATAGGAGCATCTTCCCAAAATTTTACATTTTGTCATTTTTCACCAAAATTCACGGCTCCGCCCTACAAACACCATAAAAGTTATCAAAAATCCATGAATCACTTTCAGTGTCCCACTTTTTCTAGATGATCTCCAGTGATTTTGAACCTCGTCAGTGAAACGTCCGAGGAGAAATGTGTTGCAATACAACGTGAGCGAAAATAGCAAGTTTGCAATTTTCAATTCAAGATTCTGGACTTCCTGTGTTTTTTTTGGCGTGGTCATAATAATATTTTTTACTTGTCTTGTCATGGTCAACTTCTGAGTCAATTTTCATGATTCCACGATTAATTAATTTTTTTGGAAATTCCTATCTCAATGCATTTTTGGCGTGTCAAATTTGCATTTTTAAAATCGGAAATAGCCAGAAATTAGAGAAGCGCGCAATTTAATTTTGAAAGAAAGAAAGAAAGAAAGAAAGAAAGAAAGAAAGAAAGAAAGAAAGAAAGAAAGAAAGAAAGAAAGAAAGAAAGAAAGAAAGAAAGAAAGAAAAATATTCCAGCACAATAACAGTATCATGAACAATACATTTTCGGAAAGCAGGGGGCATCCCTACGACATGACAAGGGTTCCTGGTCACTGACGCGTTCATATAGGCTCCGCCCATTCCCTCGTAGTGTGGCAACTATGAGAGTAAGAGGCCTTTCGCCAGCTCGTGGCGCTCGGGCCTAATTATGCAAATCATCAACACGAATACACAAATCAACAAATATACTCCAAAAATACACAAAAAACAACAAATCCACTGTTGTATCCTATGTTAATGCTCAGATTGCTAATTACATTAATGTTGATAATGTGGCCCTCAGATCAGATATAATCACATTTTTGTGAAATAAAAGTTTCCCATCTCTGAAATATTGCGTTCCTGTTTGCGTGGGCAGCAGAGCTTCACATGTCAGTGTTGTGACGCCGCGGAGGAGGTGATTCTCGTGGAGAATTCCTGGCTGTGCAATGCATGCTGGGAATGTAAAAAGCTGAGAGTCAGTGGAGCTGCTTTGTCCTTTTTTTATTCTTTTGGATTCAAAGTGCTGCTTGCATCTGGACGCTAACTTAACACGTTGGTTAACCATTGGAAATGATTCATGTTCTGACTTTAGGACACGTGCAGTTTCTTTTAAGCAGACATAGGCAACTGTCGGTCTGGGGGCCACATATGGCCCTCGGTCTGATTTTATGGGGCTCCCAAAAGAAATCCCCAAAAATGGTATTTCAAGACGTTGGAAGGAATATAAAGCTTGACATAATACACAAAATAACTCCCAAAACACACAAATTGGCAGCAAAATGCACGAAGTACACAAAAAACTCATAAAATGACTCACAAAATGACAACAAGGACAGACACAACAACAAAAGCCTTCTAGTCTATTCTTCAAACAACCACTTAAACAAACTAAGAACACACAAAAAACAACAACACATGACAGAATAGCTCCAAAGACACACAAAATGACAGGAAAATACAGAAAACAACAACAGAAATACAGAAAGTGACCCCAAAAACACACAAATCGACAACATAAAAGCTGAAAATGACATAAAAAATAACAAAAACACACATATGAAGTAAAAAAACACAAAATGACTACAAACTAACAAAGCCATTATTAACTGTATTAATGCTCTGATTATTCTAATGCTGACAGTTGTTGATAATGTGGCCCTCAGACCAGATTCAATCACATTTTTGTGGCCCCCACTGTGATAAAGTTTCCCATCCCTGCTTTAAAGCCACCGAGCTGTGAACTAAAAGCAAAAGTCTAGTGGGCGGATCTAAAATTAGCTCCAAGTGCAGCGGGAACTCGCGACGAATGACGCAAATCGACCAAAAGAAAAAAACCAAAAAGAGCCAATTTGACACCTCAGCTCAGCTCAGCTCAGCTCAGTCTGAAAGAAACAGTCCTTTCTTTTTCTGCTTATCAATGGTCAGTGTAACAACATTCTTTTTCTTCTTCTTCCTCAAGTTCTTCTTCTTTGATCTTTTTAAGTTATTCCTCTGTCTATGAGTTCTTCATGTTCTGCTTTCTCTTTTTCTACGAGTTCTTGTTCCAATTCTTTATGTTCTTCCTCTTTTTCTACGAGTTCCTTGAGTTCTTCTTCTGGTTCTTCATGTTCCTCCTCTTTTTCTGGGAGTTCTTCAAGTTCTTATTCCGGTTCTTCGTGTTCTTGTTTCAGTTCTTTATGGTCTTCCTATTTTTCTACAAGTTCTTTGAGTTATTCTTCCAGTTATTCTTCTTCTTCTTCTTCTTCTTCTTCTTCTCAGTGTCTTGAACAACCACTTTCATGTGAGGCTGATTGACTCAGGATGAGCTGAGAGACTGTGATGTCTGACGGTCTTTGATGTTTCAGCTGTATATTGAAATCACACCACTTAACATGATGTATACCGTATATTTTATCTTGGCTTTGAACTTTAGGGAACTCTCAGGCCTCCATCAGAAATGTAGGAAGTCTAATCAGCCAGGAGACACACACACACACACACACACACACACACACACACACACACACACACACACACACACACACACACACACACACACACACACACACACACACACACACACACACACACACACACACACACACACACACACACACACACACACACACACACACACAGTACCTTGGCGTGTTGACACCTGAACAAACAGCTAGCCAGAAGCTAACGGTCTCACTGCCGCAGGTTTGTTGTGCTCTCCACACACCGTGGCTTCTGTCATGGCTGCCAGGTACAAGTTCAGTGTTACAGGAAGTTGATTAAGTGATCGTTCACAGCGTTTCCTCCAGGCTGCGTTTAAACAGATCCCTGAGGGTGTGTGTGTGTGTGTGTGTGGGGGGGGGGGGGCATACCAAAAGTCCTCAACATTTTCTTAAATCTACATTGTAATGACAAAATACAATATAATAAATACATAAATACGTTGTTATTGTCAATAAGGTTTGAAAATTCATACAAAGACTTAAAAAAATCTGAAATCAGTGGAAACTTGCATTTTAACAATCTGAAAAATCTCATTAAACTTAAAATCTCTCAATCATTGAAACAATGAGAAACATTTCCTCCTGGACATTAAAAACTATAACAGAAAAAACTCAAGGCTTACAGAACAGAAAATAATCATTAAATTACACTTCAATACATTACCTTTTCATTTAAATCCACTTAATTTAATCTCTCTCTCTCTCAAACTTTACTCCTCGTTCTCTTTTCCTCATTTGTGACGAAAACAAAGCTGCATCTTTAATGATCCCGTCACGTGTGAGTAAAATTACTGTAATGACAATAAAGAGCAACTCCTTCGCTTTCAGAAACTGGTGGAATTTCTCACATAGAGCAAAAATATTAGCGGAGTTACGATATTTTAAATTCCCAAAGATGCGCTAAAGGGAATTATTCATTTGTAAAATATCCACGGACAAGATGTGAAAAGAGGACATGTTTGGGTGAACCTGGACGTATGGTCACCCTACTTGTATGGGTTAGGGTGAGCCTAACTTTAACCTTAACCCTAATGTGGTTCAAACCAGCTGAGGATTAAACCCAGACTTATAAGCAGTAATATCTCAAATATAAAAAAAACTCTCAAACTATGAACTCTGAAACATGTTTTTCTTGGAAGCCTTGAATTTTTCTATTAAAGACAGCTGGCAAATGGTGGCCTGGGGGCCACATGCAGCCCACAATAGAATTTTGTGCAGCAATTCAAATAGTGACAAAATGAGAGTAACACACACACAAAAAGACAGAAAATACATTAAAGGACAAACAAAAATACAAAAATATATATAAAAAAAACATAAACAAAACCATATACAAGGAAAAATTACAGAAAAATGCAGGAATATACACAAAAGGACAAGAAAAATGACTTGACAACACAGAAAATGACAGAAAAATACACAGTAAGGCAACAAAATACTCCAAAAACACAGTAAAGCAGGAAGATACACAAAACGTTAACAAAATTACAAAAAAGGACCCCAAAAACGACAAAAAGTGTACTTAATGACTCCCAAAACACACAAAATGACAGAATAATGCACTAAAGGACAACAAAGTACACAAAAATTACTTCAAAACAGGTTAAACAACAACATAAATACACAAAATAATTAAAAATGTATACAAAACAACAGCAAAAATGTGCAAAACAGAAATAAACACTCAAAATGACAACAAAAATGTACAAAACAACAGAAATATACACACAAAATTAGATAAACTCTTTGTTCTTACATGTATTAAAGCTCAGATTGGTAAATTTTCTAAATGCTAACATTAATAATGACAGTGTGGCCCTTGGATCATTCATTTTGCGATAAAAGTCCCCCATCTTTGTTCTATTACAAAGATTATTGCTGGTTTTGATTGTGGGTCCTGTTTTTTTTTTTTTTTTTCCTGCAGATTCAAAGAAGCAAAAGAAGGAAGGAAAGAAGAGAGATCGCACCCAAATGGACTGATGATGACGATGTGGGGCGAAGGATGAAGATGCTGGACTGACATCTTACATGATTTCTTCTTTGTGTATCCCGTAGTTTGACTGTAGGGGGCGACGTAGCGTTGACCAGCGAAAAAAGTGACTTTTAGCGGCAGCGTTGTTTCACTTTGCTTCTTTTAGCTCCTGATGCATGCTGAGAAACCAGATGAATACTCAAGTGCTAGGAATGAATAATCAGACGTGTTTACTAGTGCTCGCACCTAATTTGTTGTTACTTCTAGAATTATTTTTGTACAAACAAATTGCCTAGAATCTGTTTCCACAACTGCATAGCCTTAACCTTCATTTGGAAAACGGCTCCGTGCACCAACTTTAATGAATCTGTTTGTTAAAAGTGAAGCAAAGAAAACTCTTCTAATCTTTACTTAATTAATTTGAAAGGCGTGCAAAGAGAGTGTGGGCTAATTACGCTCCTTTCCTTCCTATCAAACTGTGGCGCATTTACAAAGTGAGCGTAAACAGCAGCTCCTCTCGTCTGGAGGACGCAGGAAAACGCTCTGCTCCTGCTGTAGCTCATCTCACACCCACTGATTACTGCTTTCCATCTCTGCTGCTTGTCAACAAAAACTTTTAAACCCTCACTACTGTAGTTGGAGTTAACATCCGTTTGTTTCCTGGTACATCTCTGAAAATAACAATAAAATGACAAAAAAAAAAAAAAAAAAAACACGATGCTGTTCATGTTGTGCTTTTGGAATAATTAATGCTTGTAGCTAAAAAAAAATGTTACATTTCAAATGATAATAAAACAATTAGTCTAAATCTTACATATTCAAACTACATTTCAAATGTCCTGTTCATGGTAATCGACCAATCGTCAATCTGTCGTCAAAACCTTGCAAGAAATCGCTACACGATAAATTTACACATGAAATGACAGAAGAATACACAAGAATGACTTAAAAAAAACACAACATGACAGGAAGAGGGCAACAAATATACACAAAAATTACCCCAAAAACAACAAAGATGCACTGAATGACCCCCAAAACACACAAAATGACAGAAAAATACTCAAAAAGGCAACAAAATACAATAAAATGACTCCAAAAACATAGAAAATGGCAGGAAGATACACAAAAGGTCAACAAAAATTGCCCCAAAAATGCACTGAATGACTCCCAAAACATACTAAATGACAGAAAAATACACAAATAGGGGCACAAAAATCCCTTGAAAATGCATAAAATGACAGAAAAAGACTCGAAAAGGCAACAAAATACAATAAAATTACTTCAAAAACACACAAAATGCCTGAAGAATACACAAAAGGACAAAAAAGTACACAAACATTACTCCAAAACAGGTAAAATGACAACAACTAGTCTCTCTTTATTCTGACAACCTAATTGTACAAAACAACAAAAATATACACATGAAATGACAACAAAATGACACAAACTCTTTGAATTGTAATCGTAATAAATTATGAAGCCAAATACATTTTTGGGGGGTGCATTCTTGTGGGAACACGCCCCACAGTTTGAGACCCAAAGGCCTATATGGTGTACACGTGCTTGGTTCTGGGCTGAGGAGAGAAATTCCTCTTCAAAAGTGTCCAATAACTGGAAAAAGTCACTGCAATTGTCGCTACAGGTCTGATGATAAATAAACACTGAAAAAAAGCTTTCTTTACTTAAGGTCAAACCAGCATTAATGAGGCTAAAGAATACAAACACATTTCAAATCTTTTATTTGAGCTTCATTCTGAGGATATGGCACATTGTCACCACATGATACAGTCTTTACTTTACACTCGAGTTCTTTGTCCAGAAAAATAATCAATCGATCAGAAAAAGAAAAGAAAAAGGTGGGAATCAAAACATTTGTTACTGTACAAGAAGGATTTCAAATGTGTTCAGGCGAGGGTAAAAGGACGGGAACATTCAGAAAGAAGCTATCAAACATGTGTTTATGTACATGTTCAAATCCAAGTTTTCACATATTAGCCACAACATTATGACCACCTGTTAGTATTTTACAGTTCAGCCTACGTGGGATGTTTTTTTGTTCTACCTTTCAATTCAATGCATTGTAAAGGTTGGTTTTCGTTTTCAGTTTAAGTTGTGGCTTTTTTTTGTTCGGGTTGACGATGGCTCTGGAATCCAGGCCAATTGCGTGTCTTTGGGAGTCCAAAGATCTGACACTTGAATAACTCTCCCCGATTGGCCGAAACTTCTTTTAGCAGATCTGGCACAGGTTGGCAATAATCTGTTTGGAAATTAATTTAACTTAACTTGGACTTTTCCAATTGACTCGAATCATGGACCGAAGAGATTACCAGGTGAGTGGTCATAATGATATGGCTCTGCATTATCATATAGCTATATACAATACAAATAAAAGACTGTAGGTTACTTTTCCTATTGCAAGAGAAGCCACAAGCCACAAGTGGGAGTACACTGTGAACACCTACGAAGCAAATCAAAGAGTTAAACACTGCGATGTACGTTAAACACTTGCAGCAGGCTACGCATTTTTCTTTATTACTTAACAATTAGTGAAAAAAATTCCAACGCATGTGTGTCGCGGGACCCCAAACACACACACACACACACACAAAGATCGCCTTCACTGTCTGGTAAGCTAGCAGACGTAAGCTAGCAGACGAAGCAGCTTCATAAATACAGTCAAAACCAAACAGGCTCCAAGTTCTTTTCCACTTTATTCAACTCTCTGGATGCGAGAGTCACGCTTTGAATCCTCCAAATGTTTGGATTCAGGCTAAATTCTGTAATGCACAGATAGGTAAACCTTCTTCCTATACAGGTATACTCTCTCTTCATCCAATATATTCATATTCATAGACTTTAAATAGCATTTTCAAAGCAAAAATAACAGAAGCTGTACACAAATCATACTCTGAGGTTTAATACATTTCCACTTTTTTTTTTTTTTTTTTTTACACAAATATAACAAGCCAATTTACAAAATGTGCTAAAAAAAACTGTAGGATGTTATGTGTATCCACATGTATCCCCGACGTATCTGTTTCAGAGTCTTTGGAAGCGTGGCAATATCCTTAATCGCCCCGAACGGAGTGAAGACGGAGAAACTTCCCTGATGTATCCTGTGTGGTGATGAAGAAGCCATTTAAGAAAAGGAATAAAAGAGCAGACGGCGAGGCCCACACACGCTCTAATGACAACATAACCACCACCACACACACACTTTGTGAACACACACTCAGTGGATGGAGTTGGGTAATCAACCGAAGCTGCCCGCTGTGCCTGCATGATAATATTGACGCCGGTCTCTGCGGTTAGTTTTTCATAATGCGTTTGAGCCATCGAGACGATGGTTTTCGGATTGTTCAGTCAACACTTTCATTGCCTCCGCAATCACAGAGTGGCCATCCGTGGGTCGCAAACGACAGTAACAGGAGCTCAGAGCAGAGGAAAGAAGGATCGATAGCGCTTGAGGCAAGCCTCGGAAAAACTCAAAAGTTGACGCTGAAAGAGCAATTTGTTTTTCACACTCTGCGTAAGGCACTTATAATTGCTCCTTACAATCAGGCGATATTTGTCCGCTTTCTTTTAGAGCGAGGGGGGAAATTGCATCCTAACATGCACGCTCACCATCCGTTTAGTTTCCCTCTTAGCAGTGACTGCAATGCTAAGCAGAACCCTCAGATTTATCGTGTCATTACTGCCCCTTAGACGGAGCGGATAGCCCTTTGACAAAAGTCGTGAGAACAGAGCCCAGCTAGCTCCGACGGCAACATCCCGATCAGACGATGACAGTGGAGATGGAGTTTGTTTTGCTGATATGACACGGATGAGCACCAGGATATGGACGGCAGTGTACTCCCATTTATTGGATCCATAAAATGATGATGTTATGAGGGACAATAGAGTCTGTTTGCAAACCATAAGCGTGACAATAAAAGAGCAGGGGAAGGTTAAACAGGTCCACATCACACTGTGTTTACACAAGGCGCCGGCAGCAGCTTTTCGTCTGGAACCAAAGATTCTCGGAGGGAAACTGTTGGCTGACCCCAACGTGGTCCATTAGATAAAGACTCTTCAAAGTTTGGCTTTGCTTGGAAACAGAATCTGATTTTTCAATCTTTAGTTTGTGTAACTTCATCTTTCCTCCTTGTAGTTTGTAATATGTAAATACAGAAATCTCTCCTGGTCAGTTCTAGTCAGACTGCCCTAAGCAGGCCAGATACCACAGCTACCAGCAACATACAGTACAAAACACAGACTGGTCTGTTCCCCAAACCCTTAAAACCAATAACACTTTACTTGAAGTTTTATACATTAGGCTGACATTATATGACATGACAACTATAATTAGCATGAATGTTGTCATTAAGTGTCATTCATTACCCTAAACCCAAACCCTAATCTTACTAGATCCCTCCACCTAACCCAAAAATGTCAGCATACAGTATCTCCAAAAGTGTCATAATTTAGCGAAACATGTCATAATTTAGCAATCAACACTTAATGACAGCCGTCATGACACCTTATTCCTGCTAATGACAGCGTAAAGTCAGCCTTATGTATAAAACTTCAAAATAATGAGTGACCATAAACTCTGTGTCCGCATCTGACCAGCTACCCTAAAGCTTGACTCCGTCTCAATCATCAAAACCGCCACAACAGTTTGTTTTTTAAGGGCTGGACTCGCTTAAATATTTTCATTGACATGATTGTGAAGATGCTGGTCAATCACGATCACATTAGGGCCAGCTGTTCCGCATCAGCACATAATGATGGTTATATGCGACACATTCAGAAAACCTAAGACTTGGAGTGTAAATCCTTTAATGGAATGGGACTCCCTTCTGAGAAAGACACTCAGGGGGGAGTTCTGTTAAGTTTACACACTCCAGTACAGTAGGTGGCGATATGTCACCTACTTGGTTATTGGTTGCAACATGCCAATAACCAAGAAAGAAGTAGGGCGTTTCTTCCAGTTGCTACAGACTCCACCTCTACTACGCTGCCATTGCTAACAGTGTATACTTTGTCACCGTGTTGAGGCTACAACTGTTGCATCCTTAGGACTACTTTAGGTTTAACAAGAGAACTCAGAGATCACAAACATCTGCCAAGTTTAGAGCTGCAAAGTCACCAGCAGGTGGTACTGTAGAACCAGCCAAACATCCACATTATGCTCCAGAACTTGTTCTGGACACTGTATCTACATTATAGATATATAACTAGTTATAGTTATAACTTGCTCTTCCTTATGACATAGTCCATTAGTTCACAAATTTCATTTGAATTCGTTCAGAACTTTTTAAGATATCCTGATGGACGGAGACAAACGCCGGTGAAAACATTCAAACAGTTTATGTATCAAATCCATTCAGCTTTCTTATATGTAGATTATAATCTCTGTAATCCGGTTTTAGCTGCTATTTAGTGTTAGCACAACAAAGCATTCTCGTTGTAAGCCTTCAAACCGTTTCACCATTAGCTAAAATGTACCGTGCATTAGTTGGATCTAGATGCTTTTCTACTTTTGCTCCAGGGGGCGATAAATCACCATTATCACCTTTTACTCAATGGCCAAGTTAAAAGTGGAACGGAGAGCCCTAGGTGTGCGTTCTAGTCCTGAGGCACTTACTGTCCCTCTGCTATCGCTCACACAACAGCTTAGCAAAGAGTGATCACATGTTATCAGTACTGGGATGTGTGATGGATGTTGAACAGACTTGGCTCAGATAAGAGTGGAACATCTCAGGTCCAGCGGTAGGGCTTAATGTGGAACGAGAACAGACTCCTGATTGTATGAGTTACAGTATGTTGCTACAAAGAGTGACCCAACACTACTGGACTTTTCTTTAGTTTTATGACAAAGTTTACATTCAATACTCACCAAAACAACATTGTGGATTAATAATCAGAAAAACAGACCTATGTGTTGCTGTAGTTTCAATGGTGATTTAAAGTCTTGATAGTTTGTTATATACTAGATTTAATGTAGAAAGGTCAAAGCTAGACTTGAATTGAATAAAACAGACCAACCAAAGACTGGGTCAGATTAAAAGTAATGCTGATAGTAGTTGAAAGTCTAACTTTTCTTTCTTTTTCCACAGAAAGTTAATTTTCAACAGTTGTATGACACAAATCCAGATTGTCGGCAGAACAACTGAATCATGACCCCATATCTTGATATTATTCACCATTCTGTTCCCATTTGATTAACTCTTACTCATTTTTAGGAATTGAATTATTTATTGCCTTGAATTAAAGTCATGGACCATCCTCTGACTGCCTTTAAGGGTTAATGGTGCTCGATAAGTATGTCATATATCTTTTACGT
Organism: Gouania willdenowi; assembly: GCF_900634775.1. Taxonomy (NCBI): domain Eukaryota; kingdom Metazoa; phylum Chordata; class Actinopteri; order Blenniiformes; family Gobiesocidae; genus Gouania; species Gouania willdenowi. The sequence goes on from NC_041049.1 coordinate 3,714,961, forward strand.
TGACAGATTAATAAAAGTCTTATGGATGGATACACAGAAGGAAACCACGGTTGTCGATGGGAGTTCAACATGAATTGTGCTATTTCTAGCTCTCAAAGAGCAAAGAGTGACCCAACACTGGACTTTTCTATAGTTTTATGTCAAATTTTGGATTCAATACTCACCAAAACTAGATTGTGCCTTAATAATCTCAAAAACTTTGTCATTAAAACTGTAGTTTCAATGGTGAATTATGAATAATGTTGTTTTTAATGCAGAAAGGTCAAAGCCAGACTTGAATTGAGTAAGACAGATTAAAGGAAATGCCTCGGTTTGATTCAGTTTGACTTGATTCCACAACAGAAATCAGAGTTTAGCCAAGCTGATTGAGTAAAGAGCTTTAGAGCAAGAATAACTTTTTTTTTTTTTTCCCCACATCAAGTCAATTTTCAACCGTTTTCTGACATGAATCCAGACCTTCAGCAGAACAACTGAACTTTGGCTCTATACATTGATATTCTCCATTTTGTTCCCATTTGAATAACTTATTATATTATAGGAATTGAATTATTTATTGCAAAGAATTGAAGTCATGGACCATCCTCTAATTGTCTTTAAACCTCCTATCATTACTAACGCATTTTACACTTGGGGTCAATCTGCTACTCTTGCCTCGGGCACCGAATGACCTGAAGCCAGCTCTGATCTCATGGATGGATACACAGAAGGAAACCACAAGTTTAAAATGAGTTGTGCTATTTCTACCATGTGCCCAGCAGCTGATTATTGGCTGTTTCAAGTCTTTTCAGGTTCTTTTGGTTGCAATCCAATTCATTTCAAGGCCCAGGTTTGCTTTCACTCATATATATATATATATCCACGTGTGATATTTACATTGCATTCATGACCCTAACAGAGCTTGCAGACCATAACAGGATTAGGCTTGAGTGGCGCACTAAGTGAGGCGTGAAATGTACGGTCTTTAATCTGACGTGTAGGTGTTCCACGTGGGGTTTGTAATCTGATCAGCCTGTCCCAGATCTCTCTTTAAGGAAAAAAACGCCTGGAGGAGACGCTCTTTCCACGCAGAGCATCGCCTACTGGCTGCCACGGCAAACTCCTGCATATTCATCACACCAGCCTGTGTGAGGGCACGCCAGTGTAACAGAGAGAAAAGTGTGACAGGCTGAGAGGATTGGATGCAAAGGCAGCCGACAAAACACCAAGGATATGTTGGACGATGTGTATGTAAACCTATAAACAACACAAACGATGGTTAATGTTTGATGTCATTTTAGAAAAGACAAAAGGCCTTGTTTCAATCCAATGGAGACCAAACATCTTGATAAAGCGTGGGAAAAGTGGTAACTTATGACTTCCTGTCTGCGTCTGTACAGAAATCCATTCATTCACATTTTGCTGAATCAGGAGCATAACAACCTGTTAGTTAAATCAGTTTAGTATTATGTGTGCCATTGTACATAGTCATCTTAAGGATTTAAATATTTGTTTTAATCAGAAATAAAAATGGGTTAAAATTGAACAACATTGGTGGAAAAGGTGGTGACATGGGGTTTTGAGAAAGAGGTAAAAAGTGTCAATATTAGAACAATGAGTTTAAACTGGGAAATAATGGGCATGACAAATCATGAATGATGTTAAACTGGCTAAAATGAGCATGAAATATGGTGAAAAGAGGTTAAAAGTGACAATTATGGGTCAACATTTGTGATATTAGTGGTGGAAAGGGTTAGTGCTGAAAATGTCTTGAACTTTGAAGGAGAAGTGTCAGATATGGAAGTAATGTAGCAAAAACGCATTAAAAAGAGCAAAAATATGGCAAGAAAAAGTGATGAAAATAGGTTCAAATATGGAAAGTTTGGTGCAGTTGCAGAAAAAGGGTAAAAATATCCAAAAATGGGCTCAAATTGTTAAAAAAATATTCACAGTTCCTTGAAGGCATCAGGCGACCCCCCTCCCAAGGTTGAGAACCACTGACAGATTTATGGATACACTCCTGGGAATCAGCCTCCTGCAGGAAAAGCATTCATTAAAACTCATCAATAGGAAGAAAAATCCTGGGGTTTTTTTTTGCACAAAAAAATAAATTAATATTGTGGCCTTGTTAGATTTAGTTACATTTGTGACAAATTTCTTTGAAATTATTGTCATTTGTGGAAAAAAAACCCAATTAGTGATGATTATTTCTGCAAACATGAAACGATGAGGCTCCTCATATTGTCATATTCTATCACTGTAAAGAGAAAAATCCTAATTAGATGAAAAACCTTAAATGAAACCTTTAAAGGCTTTTTTTCTTGCCAGATATTTCTTCTTACAGTTAGATTTTGTGTAGGAGTATTTGGCTAAGATACTTTTTCTTGTTTTTAAACATATCGGTAAGCCAATTTTCCTGTTCTGTTGGCAGATAGTTTAACTTATTTTAGGTCATACATTCCATTATTATTATTTTTTGTTTTTAAAAGAGATTGTATTTGAAGAAACTGATATATCTACAACTGAAATGTCAAACTCATTTTAGTTCAGGGGCCAAACACCAATCAGTTAGAATTCAAGCGGGCAAAAAAATGTCGGTTTGAAAAAGAGTAAATGCAACATTCTTTCAACAATTAAGAATGACGTACGCCATCATGTGATATAAGAACTGGAAAACTGAGCTCTGCAAATATTGTGGATTTGAACTGAATTGTTGTATTTGGAAGGGCTGAGATACGTATCTACAACTGAATTAGTTGTTAATTTACAAAATGTTTCATGTTTTTCTATCATTTCTACTTTCTGGAGCAGGCCACATTTGATGCTCTAAAGCAGCGTTTCTCAAATTGTTTGAGAATATTTTACCCATAATTCTGTGAAAAACAACTATAGATCATAATGATGGAATGAATAAGTGATAACACACATTTTAAAGAATCTCCTTTTGTAAATAAGTGAATGAAACAGTATTTAGTGCCTCAATAGATTTATTTCTATAGTTTTTATGAATTCCCACCTGGCGTGGAACCAAAACTGACTATTTTCAGTTTATGTTCTAATCAAAATCATTTCTATTATCATTTTGTTGTTGTTTGTCTGTTCTTTTTATTATTCAGTAGATTTTTCTCTTACTTTGTGTGTTTTTGTTGTAGGTATTACTTGAATCATTCTCTCTCAGTGTGTGTGTGTGTTTTGGTGTCATTTTGTACGTTTCTCTGTTATTTTTGTGTATTTTGTAGTGATCTTGTGTATTTTTCTCTCATTCAGTGTGTCTTTGTTGTAGTTTTGTGTGTTCCTGGTAATAGTAAGTATTATTCTGTGTGTGTGTGTTTTTGGTGTCATTTTGTCTATTGTTTTGTTGTTTGTCTGTTTTTTTTTTTTTAGCATATTTTTCTCTTAATTTGTGTGATCTTGTAGTGGTTTTGTGAGTTGCTGGTAATATTTAGTATTATTATCATTTTTAACTAAAAATAAACTTGATACATTTCTAATACTTGTATTTGTTAATTTTCCTCTCTCTCTTTCTCAAGTACCCCCAGTAGTGTCATCGCGTACCCTAAACACTGCTCTAAACGGATGGATTTGTATTTTAAAAAGGAACAGTAAGTTTAAACTGGCAAATAATGGGCATGGCAAGTCATGAATGTGGTTAAACTGGCAAAAATAAGCATGAAATGTGGTGAAAAGAGGTTTAAAGTGTTAATAATGGGTGAACGCATGTAACATTAGGTGGAAAAATGGTAGAAAGGGTTCATAAGGGGCGTAATCGACTAGTTGTGATTTATTCACGCATCGTTACAACTCCTTTGAACCAGGATGTGATTGTGAACGACGAGTTAAGAAAGTTTTGATGCCAAACTAAAGTTTTAAAACTGAAAACGAGGAGTTTGACTCACAGTCAGACACAGAAGTAGCCCTTTTATAAATCACAAGGCCGTGACCCGTGATCAGAAGTAAACTCCACTCTTGGAGCGCACGCACACACGTCAGCATTTGAACCCTCACACACACACACACGCTCACACACACGCTCACACACACACGCTCACACTCACCCTCACACTACACACTCAGATCAATGCAGTAATCAGCAGTTTCAATGATGCCTCCCACGCTTTGCACACACAGCTCTGAGCTCCCACCACCTGTTCTACCACAAACCGCAAACATAAATATCTTAATAGCTGCTATAAAATAAACATCTGACATCCTGTCAGCAGTGAAAGCTGGAGCGTGTCGCTGTGTGCGCACACACACACGGCGAATCAAAGCGTGCGACTGAACAATTGAACAATCAAGTGTGCGTGTTGCGTCTTTTGTGTCTCCTGCGCGAGGAGCTGTGTTGTTTGACGTTTGATGTTGTCAGCCATGTTTGAACATATGCTGAGCAATACACCACGGGTTGGAAGCAGTTGTTGCGTTTAATCCACAATTTCAGCTAAAATGTGAAAACCAGTTGATTGTTTTAAAAAGAGAACCAGAGCAGAACGTTAATCAAACAACACATCACATGGAAATAAATCACATTTAGTTTTTAAAAGTAGAAAATAAATTACCTCAAAGTTTGATGAAGAGAGTTTTTTCTGTTGTTCAAATTCTAGGTTTACAGGGTTAGCTCGTTTAGCTTTAAGCTAATAGTTGTTTCGGGATAGTCTTCAGCCCGCTCAGCATTTACTGTATATTTGCTATGCTAATACGGGCTAACCCTTGTTAGATCAGTTTTCCAGATCAATGATTTTACAAAGATCGATAACCATTGACCTCTGAATGAGTTTCTGTCCACTGTGTAGATCAGGGCTGTCAAACATTTTAGTTCAAGGGGCAAATACAGACTACGATGGGTGGGAAAATCAGCAATTTCACATTATTCTGGCCTATAAATACATTTAAAGTAATGAAAGTTACAGACAAAATCCAGATTGAAATTTTCCTCGAGTTTGTGACCAATTTTTATTAAAAATGGGAACATTTTGTGGAATAATTTTGAAAATTTCCGGATTTTGGAAAAGAGAAAGATTTCTTCAAAAACCACAAAAATTGGTTAAAAACGGACATAAAAATTGTTTCAAAGTGTCAATATTAGCTCTAAAAGACACATAAATGGCGGGAGGTGGGTTCGGGTAATGTAATTTAAAAAGTAGGAACAATTAGTTAAACTGGCAAATAATGGGCATGACAAATTGGGAATGTGGTTAAATGAGTTAAAATGACAAAAATAAGCATGAAATACGGTGAAAAGAAGTTAAACATGACAATAATGGGTCAACGTACATGACATTAGGTGGAAAAGTGGTGGAAAACGTTTATAAGTCCTGAAAATGTCTTGAAAGTGGAAAAAAGTGCAGAAAAGGCATTAAAATTTGATGGTGAAGTGTCATAAATGGCAGTAATGTATAAATGCATTAAAAGGAGCAAAAATATGGCAAGAAAAAGTAATGAAAATAGGTTCAAATAAGGTGAGTTTGGTGTAGTTGCAGAAAAAGGGTAAAAATATCCAAAAATGGGCTAAAATTGTTCAAAAAATATTCTTAGTTTCTTGAAGGCATTGGGCGACCCCCCCCAGTGTGGGGTCCTGACCCCAAAAATGAGAACCTGTGCTCTAAAGGGCCAGATCTGGTCCCCGGACCTCGAGTTTTACACGTGGTGTAAATGACCGAAGTCTCTCGCGTTGTTAAAAAAAAACCGATAATAGCAATTTTACACATTTCACAGATAGATAGCAGGCAGGCGTGGGTGACACACACACACACACACACACACACACACACACACACACACATACACGCACACACACGTACAGACACACACAAACGCACACAGAGATATATACAGATATCTACAGGAATCATCACTGAACTCCAGCTTTGTGAGGTTCAGTCAGCCCTATTTTCCCGTGGTGAAGTTGTCTTGTGTGTTTTTCTCCCTCTGCTCTTTATCTCTTATCGTTTGTTCTGGTCTTTATTTATCTGATGTACACGCCTCCGTTTCTGCTAGCATGCAACTTTCCACATCACTGAACCTTCTCTTGTTGTGTTCTTCTGTAAAACACGTCTCAAAAGCAACTGGCCTCAGTTGAAATAGTGTAAAGTGCTACAACCGGGTTTGGTTGAGAAATTGGAAAACTCATGATAAAACCGCAGAAGAAAAAAAGAAAGAAAGAAAGAAAGAAAGAGATTTCAAAGCACACACTCAAAGTCTCCTCTCTCTCTCTCTCTCTCTCGCACACACACAAACATTGATGGATGACACATACACACACCCACACACGCATGCGACACATATCTCAGTGCTGCTGCTTCCCCGCGGCTCTGCGTTTACTTTATCTGGCTGACCGACTGTTTTTGTACTGGCACAGAAGCAGGTGCTTGAAAGTCTTCTTGAAGGTGACGTTGCACAGGGCGTAGCAGGCCGGGTTGATGGTGCTGTTGATGTAGCACAGCCAGTATCCGATAGTCCACACCGTGTTGGGGATGCAGCTGGAGCAGAAGGTGTTGATCAGCACCATCACATTATAAGGAGTCCACGTGGCTACGAAGGCCACCAGGATGGCCATGATGGTGCGCGTGACCTTCTTCTCCCGCGATGGCGCCGCTTTCTTTTTCTTGTTCGGCGGTTGCTTAGTCATCTTCACGATTTTCCGCGTCACGTGGTTCTGCCGCTCCGAGGACGGGACGATCTCGACCGTGGCGTTGGACGGGGTGTAGCAGTCACCCTTGGGGGATTTAGTCTTGATCTTGATGCAGGTGAGTTTGGAGCCACCTGCTTTGGCGCGCTGACGCGTGACGGACTGGCTCGTCTCTGTGACCGAGTTGGCCGTGGACGGCGCGGGTTCCTCGTCCTTCTGGTTGGAGGCGGCCACGCTGCCAGAGGTGGAATCATTGGAACTCTCCTTCTCCTCTCCAGGAGCACAGTTCTCCCTGGTGGGCTCGTCGCCCTCAGTCTCACCCTCAGCTGTGGTGGAGGACGGCCCCTTGCCGTTTTGCAGCTTGCCATCGTGCTGGTTGGCTCCGCCGTCGTCTATGCTCTGACTTTGCCCCGCATCCTCCCCTGGCATGTTATTGTTGTTGGGTTTCTTGGGCGAGCTGTTCCTCTTCTGGCCAGGCGACAGAGCCTCCGGGTTGACTCCCGACGGCTTGCGGTTCTCCTTCTTCACCCGGCTTTTGCTGGCCCTGGAGATCTGCCAGTACAGCTGAATCATGATGATGACGGGCAGGTAGAAAGCGGCGATGGCTGTGCCAAAAGTGACGGCGGCGTTGGAAAAGAACTGTATGTAGCATTCCTTCTCAGGCACCGTCCGTCCACCCACGATGAACTGCCAGAAGAGAATCGCCGGAGCCCAGAGGATGAAGGAAAGCACCCAGGCGGCGGCGATCATCATCCCCGCCATCTTGGTTGTCCTTTTGACAGGGTAGCTCAGGGGCTTGGTGACGCAGAAGTATCTGTCAAAGCTAATGATGAGAAGATTCATGACAGACGCGTTGCTGACGACGTAGTCCAAGGCTAGCCACAAGTCGCACACCACGGGCCCCAGAGGCCAGTAGCCCATCACTATGTAGACCGTGTACAAGTTCATAGAACACAGTCCAATAATGAGGTCGGCACACGCCAGGCTGAAGAGGAAGTAGTTGTTGACAGTCTGTAGGTTTCTGTTGACTTTGATGGAAAGCATGACCAGGATGTTCCCGATTACCGTGACCAGACTGAGAGATCCGGCCACCAGCACGATGAACACCACCTCCACCGTCTTGTAGGCGCTCTCGCTCTCCTCCTCCTTGTTGGTGTCATTGCCTTCAGAGGCGTTCCAGTACGTGAAATTGAACACATCCATGGCATTTGGTCTTTTGTTGCCGCCGCCTACTCAGATGGATCCTACGAGAGAACAAAAAAACAACAGAGGGGAGGATGAGTGAGTGCAGTGCAAACGAGGACTGAGACTTTTGAATAACAAAGTGGTTGACGTAACAATGCCTTTCATATTCACATCTAAGGAAATCAGAAAAACATGTGAAGAAAATTAATTTCCAGATAAAAAATTGATCAAACTCATTTATTAATTAATTTGAAGTCCTTAAATCAAGTCTGTAAATAACAATTACAACTATTTGTTGACGTCAAACTTAATTCCGACGCTGGATTATGTTCAGCACACGATGAAGAAGCAGGATTTAAATGAGGAAGACGTGCAGGATATTCATTACCAAACTAATTGGTGTCCGGCTTTAATTATCTTTGTTATTTGGAGGATCTGCTTTCAAACACACAATGAAGTAACGCACACTTCACAACAATTCATGGCTGCTAAATGCTACTATGTTTCGCACACGAGTCATTTTTGTTATTTTAGTTGTTCTTTTGTATGTTTCTCTGTCATTTTGTGTGTTTTTGTTGTAATATTGTATGTTTTTTTGTGCATATTTGTTGTTTTTGGTCTTTGGAGTCATTTGTGATCACATTACTCCTGTATTAGCCTCTCTGCATTGGCTTCCCATAAAATATAGAATAGAATTCAAGATTCTTCTTCTCACTTATAAAGCCCTAAATGGACAGGCACCAGTCTATCTCAAGGAGCTTGTAGTGCCATACAATCCCCCCAGAACACTACGCTCTCAAAATGCTGGACTACTCATTGTTCCATTCATCTCTAAAAGTAGTATAGGAGGAAGAGCTTTCAGTTATCAGGCCCCACTTCTCTGGAACCATCTACCAACCACGGTTCGGGGGGCAGACACCCTCTCTACCTTTAAGGTTAGGCTCAAAACATTCCTCTTTGATAAAGCTTTTAGTTAGGAACCAGCTCATAGCTCATAATTAAGATGCAATAGGCATAGACTGCCGGGGGGGGGGGGGGTCTGGCATGCTCGGTTGGAGAGAGGTTGGAGAGGGCGTTAAGAGAGAGGTCATTTAGGTTAGAGAGGGACCGGAGAGGGTCCCATTCCTCTTTCAAACACTCCCTCTATGTCTGCTTACTCCCTTGTGTGTTTGCTCCTGTACTCCTTCTGGCTTTTGTCTTGCAGGTCCGTGGGATCCTTAGTGTGGAGCTACAGAGTCTCAACAACTCTGTCTCCACCCTTTCCTCTGCACACACCCAACACAGCATAACGTGGATGGCTGTTCATCATAGGAATGGGATCCACACAAGGTTCCTGCTGCTTAACAGAAGGTTTTCCTTGCCGCCATGATGAATTCATGTTGGGTGTGGGATACATATGTATGTGTATATACGTATATATGCATATGTGTGTATCCATAAAATGAAGAGTCCGTCCTTAAGACTGCTCTACTGTAAAGTGCCTTGAGATACCATTGGTTATGATTTGGCGCTATACAAATAAAGATTGATTGATTGATTGATTGATTGTGCATTTTTCTGTCATTTAACGTGTTTTTGGAGTCATTTTTGTGTTTTTTGTTGTCCTTTTGGATGGATGTCATTGTGTGTTTTTTTGACTAGTTTAGAGCATATTTGATGTTGTTTTTGGTCTTTTGAAGTCATTTGTGTATTTTTTTGTTCTTTTTTGTATTTTTCTGTCATATTGTATGTTTTTGGAGTCATTTTGTCCATATTTGTCATTGTTTTTGGTCGATTGGAGTCATTTATGTACCTTTTTGTTGTCCTTTTTTGTATTTTTCTTGTCCTTTTGTTAATCCTCTCGTTTGTTTTTCTGTCATTTGGTATGTTTTTGGAGTCATTTGTGTATTTTTCGTTCTCTTTTTTGTATTTTTCCATCATTTCGGAGTCTTTTTGGTTGTTTTTATGTATGTTTTTCTGTCAGCTTGTGTATTTCTGTTCATATTTTATGTATTTCTGAGTTGCTGTACTTTAATGTACAGTTCCTGTCTGAGCTATAGTGTTATTCAGCTCTATAGTTTTCTATAGAAACAATAACCACATGAGCTACAAACAACTTCACAGGAATAACTTTTGCATTTATGCACTATACCTGTGTTTGTCACTTACAGTATTTGTCTTTTTCATGCAAAGTGCTCATAATTCCTCCATCAGCTCTTTTTTCTCTATGACTGAAACCTTTTCGACAACATAATGTCTAATGTTTTAAATCACAGGCTTTTCATCTCTTCTTTGTATTCTGTTAGTATTTTATCATCATTTACTGTATATTCCTGCATGTATTAAAAGCATAATCATATGCCACCTGTAGGTGTTCAATGAAAACCTAAGGAGATATCGACAGAATCCAAGCTGACATTTGATCTTCAAAGGTCTGAGAAATCCTTTTGATGTGTGAGTGACCGACTTTAACCACGTCGCAAACCTTTGATTCCCCAACATCAAGAGTAATTTTGTCCGATCTTAAGCCTGGTCACGACTCTCATTGATCCAGAGACACATTGTCCCTTTGTTTAAAACCTGATTAAATCCAAGTGTTTTTTCCTGTTGATCGTGAGAACGACTCAAACCCTGCTGAGCTGCACTTACTGCGTTTGATAAACATTGAAAAGTGGAAATGTGAGTGAGGATCAGGAAGTGCAGAAGATTGGAAAACATGTCAGAACTTAGTTTATGTCATAGTTTGTGGATCCTGCACAAAAATATGGGCTAATCAAAAGTAATTCTGTGTGAGTCCTTTGATGTATTTCTTTGTAGTTTTTTGGTAATTTTTTTTACATTTTTTGGAGTCATTTTGTTTATTTATTTGTAATTTTATGTATTGTCTTGTTAATTTGTCGTTTTCTGTATTTTTGGAGTCATTTTGTGAATTTATTTTGTCCTTTTGTTTATTTTTCTGTAATATTGTATTATTTCATCTGTTTAATGTTTTTTTTTTTATATCTTTTGTCTTTTTTCTTCTTAAGTATTTTAAGTCATTTATTATTATTTATTTATTTTAAGTTTTTTTTAATCATTTTGACAGTTTTTATCGTCATATTGTGTATGTTTTTTTGAGGCCTTTTGCATAACCTTTGTCATTTTGTATATTTTTCATTATCATTTTATGTTTGTTTTTTTTCATCATTTAGTTTTTTCTTGGCATTATTTTGTCTGTTTTGGAGTCTCTTTTGTGATTATTTGGGGTCTTTTTGGATGTTTTTAGTCATTTTGTGCATGTACTCTACAGCTGCTCTCTCCTGAACTAAATTCAAGTTTCTTTTTTAATAATGGCTCTAAACTTGCAGCCAATGATCCAACAGTAAAGTTATGAATTCAACATAAAAAGTGTCCCATTAGCAGAACAACACATTGAATAAAGCCAATAACCACTTGTCTATGATACTGGTATTTTGTCCGTTGAGCCGAACAGCGCCAGCAGCAGTTACTGGTTAACATTCACTTATCGGCGCCACCAGAAAGCCCTCGTCACTGCATTAGCAATGGAGCTAAGCTGCGCTAATCCCCATAAAATGTTTAAGTCGGCTGATTTACATTGGGAAACATTGGCGACACCAATGGGACACACTGGTGGATTAGACGAGTGGAGTGGATCTGGGTAGACGGTCATAGGAGGCGGGGCTTCTTGGTCCCCCCCCCTAAATCTGACACAGCACAGACCAGACTACAGCACCTGGGGACCAGAAAATCCATTTTCAGCTCCAAGTGACTAAAGGCCACAGTTTAAAAAACACACACACAAGCTGGTATCACCATCTGACACAGGTTAGAGCAGTGGTTCCCAACCTTTTATGGGTCCTGACCCCATATTGATATAACGGGCCACATGACACATGACAATTCAAAGCAATATTCAATTGTTGTTCAACCCTTAGTGGCATTTTACAACTAAATACACAAAATTCAAATACTTTCACTGAAATGTGAAGAGTGGGACTGGGATTAATAAACAGCACTACTTAATACCAAATACACATATTCAGATGCTTTGAAAGGTGGAGAATCAACAGAGATATTTAGACTCAGTGTGCGTCAGGTTTTTGTCGTCGTAGGTTCAAAATGCATCTTGGGAAACTTGGTAGTAAAGTAAACTGATCACCAGTTCAGCTAATACACCATCAGCTAAACCAGTTTTTGCACCAGATATTTTCACATTTGAATACAGTCATAATAATCTGAAATAACACTTTAAAATAGGGATGCACCGAAATGAAAATTTGAAGCCGAAGCTGAATAAAATATAAACGCTTGGCCGTTTTTCATTATTTTTTTAAATAGTGCATAAATAACCTAGAACGCATTTTTAGACATTTTTTTTTTTTTAAAGTAAATGTTTATTGAATATTCTGACATTTTTTAAATATTCCAGTAGCCTTTGCTTTTCATAAAAAGCACAACAAAGTTTTTCATTTATATTATATTATCAAAAAAAACAACACATGCATTCCAAAAAAAAGCTAAAATGCATTAAAGGGGAGGTATGATGAAAAAAATCCCTCTATAATGGTTTTACGACAGTGATAAACATTCTTTAGTCTCATTCAGGAACAAAGTGTAAAAAGTTATGTTTCCTCCCTCCCTTGTTATTCCATATTTTGTAAAAAATCAGCTTTAAACAGGACAGTTGAATTTTACCCACGTTGGCAGGTGACGTCACCTAACACGCCTCCTAGAATGTGAGCTCCTCCCTCTCCAACTATCTAACAGCTAAAACAAACACTGCTGTTTAATATAGAATATACATTATATTTATTGCAATATATGTAAATACAAACTGCACTATTTTTTCTGCTGCTGATCGTGTTGAGAGTCACTGCTTGGAGCCACGGAGCCATTGGTTACACACATCAGCTGTTAGCACTCCGTGCTAATGCTACACCAGTCTATGCAGAGACCCGGTGTAGTGTAAGGAGAAAACTATGGGGATGTTTACGGATTCGTGGCTCACAGCGCTAACAACGGACTTGGTTGTGGAATTTAACGGCTTTCAACTTTTATGCAGTGATGGACGACGGAGAGCGGTAAGGAGAGAGTCTGGCTGTGTTTGTGTGTGGAAAGGAGGAGCTGCTGCTGCTGCTGGTTCTGCAGCAACACGCACACACTTTTCCGAATCTACAGTAAATCACTGCACGTTGTTTGATTGCATCATTGCATCAGACGCTACTATTCGGCCTTGCTTTTAACTCACTAAACCGAAGGCCGAATGTGGCTTTTTTGCAATATTTGGGCAAAAATATATTTGGTGGTCAAATATGGTAAATGGTAAATGGACTTGATTTTATATAGCGCTTTATCACCACACTGAAGCAGTCTCAAAGCGCTTTACATATCAGCTCATTCACCCAATCACTCTCACATTCACACACCAGTGGGACAGGACTGCCATGCAAGGCGCTAGTCGACCACTGGGAGCAACTTAGGGTTCAGTGTCTTGCCCAAGGACACTTCGACACATAGTCAGGTACTGGGATCGAACCCCCAACCTCTCGATCAGAAGATGACGCACTACCACCTGAGCCACGGTCGCCCATATTCGGTGCATCCCTTTAAAAACACAATTCAGTCGGAGCTCTGCGTAAATTTTTAGTCACAGGATAACATGATGACGACTCCACCCATTACACGTAGTCAGATTTTTTCGGTGGATTTGTCCGTTTGTCATTTTCTAGACATTTAATCACGTGTTTACCAGTGAAAAATTGTGACTAAATGTGAGATATTATCCCATAATATGCACATAAGGAATTTCTGTGTCATGTTCAGGCTTGATTTTAAATAAAGACAAAATAATATTAATTAAAAAAATGCAATCACTTAAAATCAGCTGCTCTACTGATGCCGTTGCCGTGGCAACCACCGTGTGAAGTAGCTTCTCAATCTTGTATTCTATCTTCAAGCTGGAGCAAAAACATTATTCATTGCCTTGGAGTCGGGTCACAGTGTGGTTGCACTCGATGGTCTCCCCAGGATCCTGGCTCCGCCCCCCTCCCCCCCTCTTCATCTCTGAGCAGTGACCCCAGGCACATCCCGGGGCACCTACCCCCTGCGTTCACTCATTCCAAGCATTTCCACCGCTCGCCCTCTCCACAGGAGCGTAGCGGGGCGAGGCCTGGCGTTTACTCCTCATTTCCACACGAGCATGACTGGAATGTAGAAGCTATCAATGCTACGGTAGAGCTGGTCCACAGGGGGTGAACATCCACAACCACAGTCACACACGGCCATGACAAACAGTAAGAAAAACCATTTTCTCCCCGTGTTTGTCTGCTTTCTGTTGAGTTACGATGAATAAATACAAGCGTTTAAATATAACACAGTCTTCTTGAACTCCAAACCTGTGCCTTTGTGCTTTATTTGAATATTCTATGTAATTTTGTGTTTTTTTCTTGTGGTTTTATGTGTTTTCGAGTCTTTTTGGTTATTTATTTGTCATTTTGTGTATTTTTATGCCACTTTGTTTTTTGGAGTCCTTTTGTGTATTTGTCATTTTGTATATTTTTTTCTATCATTTTGTGTGTTTTTGGAGTCATTTTGTGTAATTGTTTGGTACTTTTAGTTTTTGGCATCATTTTGTGTGTTCTGGAGCCTCATATATATATTTTTGTGGGTAATTTTGTCTATTTTTCTGCCATTTTGTATGTTTCTAGTCTCATTTTGTCTATTTCTTATTGTCACAAAATGAACACAAATCTTTGGCAAAAAAGGTTTTGCAGGAAATGAAAACCAGCAGTGAATGTTGGTGATCTCAACGTAACTAAAAAACCAAATCGTGAACAAGGAGACATTTTACTTGTTTGTATTCATTTCCTGCAGCTCGTCCTTTTTCCTTCTCTAACGCTGTCAGACTGACTTAAACATCCTGACAGATGCCTGCAGAGATGCTGTGGAAATATTCCTTTGTAGGAATGATGAAAGTCATTCAACTATTCGACGTCAGACGCCGTTCCTCAGCCATACACGGGTAATCCTGAGGCTTCCCTCGTCTAAAAATGAAGCCTAATCCACAGAGAAAAACTCCTGTGGAAGCTGAAGTGGCTTCCGACCAAAACCGATGAGTCTATGAGGAATTCTCACGAGGGATTGAGGTCAAAACAATTTGTACAGGTCTTGAATGAACAGCGGTAGACCCTGAAGCTACAGACACCTTTGGGAGAAGAAAGACCACGACTGTCTTTTCATGCATGAGTATAAAAGAGCCACAAGATGAAGTTTAACGACACCGTCTTTTTTACTCGCTGTATGTTTAGGATAAAAACATTTATGATTGTGATAATATTTTTAAATCTCTGGTCGCGTTGTAAATGTCATGCTAACGTAGTACTCATAATAAGTCTGTAGTGCATTCACATTAGATAGTATGAAAAGATTGAGTATGTGAGAAATACCCGGATGTATACTATATGGGGACATTTTTAGGTATACACAATGTGCACACTAGTCATACTCAAATGTCCCATGATGCATTGTGAGCAGAATGTAAAATCATCCTGGGACCAGCTTCAAGCTAAAAATCTAACATCCTCTCTTCAAAATAAAAGCATCTCTTCTTGTCTTCAATTCATTTTTTAACGCATTTGTAAATAGGGCTCTTGTTCAGAAGGTAACAGGAAGTTTTGTATGTTTTGGCCCTTAAAAGGCACAAAATGACTCGAAAAACAGGCAAAGTGACAGAAAAATACACAAAGAGGACAACAAAAATACACCAGATTACTACAAATAATTGAAAAACATACAAAACAACAACAATAAGCAAAAATGACTCTATAAACACACTAAACCATGAAAACACAAAATGCTCAAAAATGACATTAAAAATGTACAAAAATGACACATAAAACTGCAAAATGACTACAAAAAGAAAACAAACAAAACAAAACTAGTTATTTAAAAACACAAAGAATCACTACAAATAAATTGTAGACGAATATAGAAGACAACAAAACATTTAAAAATGACTCAGAAAACACACAAAATAGCACAAAAGTACAGGGAAAGAGCAAAAATAGACAAAAAGCAAAAATATATAAAATGACTATAAAAAATACAAAATTACAGAAAAATACACAAAAAACCCAAAATACTCCCAAAACATAGGTCACTACAAATTACTGAAAAACCAACAACACAAAATGCCTCCAAAAAACACATAAAATGACACATAACACACAAAACAACAAAAATACACAGAATGACAGAATACAGATACAAAACCATGAGAATAATACGCAAAATGACTCCAAAAACAAACAAAATGCAGAAAAAAACCAACAAAAATGACACAAAAACAGATGAAAACTCTCATTATTATTTCCTCTGCACAAACTAAAGACCACCTGGTTGTTTATTGCTCGACTCTTGGGCCAAACAAAGCATTAAACTAACAGCATGTTTTTGCACGTACGTTTGAGTGAAACCACAATTGAAGGCTTTCCTGCTCCTCGTTCTCCTGCGTGAGGTCAAACTTTCCAATTAAAGCTGAGAAGCAGCTCTTTAAATGCGTCTCGTCTTCATCTTCACCTGGTGCTGGTTTGACTCCTCAGACACAGGCAGAGGTTCTGAGCGTCTGCTAAGGTCACGGCGGTTTGCAGCCCCTCCGACTCGCCAACACTGTGACTCGCTAATTGAGTATTAAAATCTGTGGGATTGCTTGACCGTGGCCTTTCATTAAAAGTTAGAACTGAAGCACTTTGCATGAGAGGATGCAATTACCAGGAAATAAAGGCTTTTTCTTTGCAGGTGTGACAAAACCTCTCATGTCGGAGTCGCTGGTGTCGAGTGGACATAAAACAGGAAGCGCTAATGGAGACTTAATGAGGAGAAGACGACACACAGATGAGAAATACTGCAGAGTAATCGACAAAGAGTGGACTGTGCACAGATTCACTGATTAAACTACCATTAACTTGCTCTTTTTGCACCAAGAGAAGATGTGAAATTTATCAAGATTATGGCTTTGCTTCTAATATCATTAACATCTTTCACTTGCTACCAAATAAACCTGAAACCCATTAAAGATCCAGGCCTCAATTAATCTTCTAACGTAGGGTCTCTTATCACAGAAAATGTGGAATTCACATTCTGAAACGACAACACATTTACATGCCATTGTCATCCAAAAAACAGGTGAGTGAATTACATAAAAGTACAAAAATATAGACAAAACGAGTAAAACACAGACACAGATAGCAGAGAAATATAGGAAGACAACAGAAATACTCAAAAATGACACCAAAAAAACTAAAAAGAATAACAGAAGCACACACAAAAAAGACAACCAAAATACACAAAACTACTCCAAAAACACAGATCATTACAAAAAAAAGAAGAAAAAAAGAAGAAAAAAAAAAGATACAAAACCAAAACAATAATACGCAAAATAAAAACCTCTAAAAACACACAAAATGCACAAAAACTAGTATATTTGTTCAAGTGAGGATGCAGGTGCTTGCCAATACATTAGGTTAGCATTAGCCTAGCTTTAACAAAAACTTTGTATTAGTATTAGCCTAGTATTAGCATTAGCCTAGCATTAGCATTAGCCTAATCTGAGCAATAGCCTAACAATCGCATTAGCCTAGCAAAAACATTCGTCTAGCATTAGCACTAACCTAGCATTACTATTCATTTATAAATAACAGTAACCTAGCAGTAGCTTAATATTAGCAATTAGGTTGAAAAACTTGATGAAAATGTAAATGGGTTGAAAAAGTTGGAAAAAGTTGAAATTGGTTGAAAAAGTTGAAGAATGGCTGGGGATGAAGGGCTTGAAAGTTCCAATGATAGTTGCACAGGCATTAACTCAAAAAGTTGAATAGTTGCAAAAAAACTTGAACTTAGCATAAACACCACAAATTACTTGAACAGTTTGAGGCCAAATTCGTGCATATCAGTATTGCATGAGTAGTTAGAGCTGGACGAAATAATAATAATAACCAGAGTGTACGGATAATGCCTACTAGTCCATATCTGGCCCACTGGGCCACAGCTGGCATGTTCATCTGACCCACATACCACAGTGAATGATGGCACTTGGGCGCTCTGGTCCTGTTGGGTAAATCTTGGCCAAAACCAAGCCATGACAATAACAGATGTCAGTCAAGAACTAATAATTGTCATCATTTTTTATGGAAAATTGGCCCAAATATGTTTCAAGGTAACTAGGCTTCATTTGCAGCATCATATGGGCCTCTTCAGGCTCACATCTATTCTGTACAGGCCAGAAGAAAACGTCTGGTAAATTCCCAAGAACTTCACTAGTAAATAAATCCAAAAGCAATGTTTTTCTGCTGAATACAAATGTATGAAGTCGTGCCGTTGGTTGATCCTGGTCCAACTGTCAACATTTTAGTCAAAGTATCTAAATGTGGCATATTTAGTTGTAAAATGTCAGAGTGACTGCCCTCTATGGGTTGAAACCAGGCTATTACAATTTAATTGTGCTATTGGCTGAGAACGAGATTCTGTGACATCATTGGACCATCACGTGTCACAAACAAGCACTGTTAGCCCCGCCCCTTTTATGAAAACTATCACCTGTGGACTCTACACTTTGTGGTGAGTATGTTGGACTGAGAGAATTGTGAACAGAGAGGAACAGTGAGTATTGAGTAGCTAGTTAGCATAGCATAGATCACTTGTGTCAAACAAGTGATCTGATTCGGCGGCTGGAGAAAGTTAAAATGACAACAAAAACATTACTCATTATGTAAATTTCCAAATAATTAGGGAGGAAATTGTTGTTGAAAGAACAAAAAAATCATGAAATTATTCCACAAAATCTCCTGAAAATAAATACAAATTGGTCAAAATAAAGAAATAAATCAAAGGAAATTTATGTATCACTTATTGCTTAGATATTGTTGATATATTTCATGTTTAATTTATAACTGGAAACATTAATGTTGAAATGATTTGTTTTCCCGCCTAAAACCTGCGGCCCACTTGTGATCCAACTGGTCCGTATTTGGCACTTGAACTGAAATGAGTTTGACACCCCTGGTATAGATTGCTCTCTGGAGATTTTAAAGTATAGAATGGGCGTGTCCTAACTGCTCCAGAAGCACCGCCCATAATCAAGGCATTTTTTTGAATGTCCCCCCCCTAGTGGCAGGTCAGGAAAAACCTTGGGGTTTAGTTAGACTTTCTGTACATGGTCCTTACAAAATAAACTAAACTAAATGTATTACTTGGATATTGGTGGTGCCTTACTTATTATACATATCATTTATACATGGAAGTAGAATCTAGGGCAGAACAATTTTGAATTGAATCTGTAGTTGAGCTTCTTTAGACGTTACGTCCCCATGCATTGACAACCTTTTCCTTCAAGGATGTTTGCGTCCTGAGACCTCATTACAACAGCTTCCTTTAGCCCATATAAATAAAAAGGTGCCATCAATTTCATTGGTCCAAATGATGTGGCTGACAGATGTATATCAACTACGTCTAAACTCCTTCGCTGACAAATGGCTTCAAGCCTCGTCACTCGACCTTTTTCCTTTACCGTGACTTTTATACATGCCACCGATTGCACTCTGACTGATTTACCACAAATTAACTCCCAGCATGGCGGGAATGTCATCGTAAGGTGCCCTCTGTCCAGGTGACACGTCCGGCTTTCATCTTTTCAAATAACGTGTGGAAATATCGTCTGTTGATATCACGTAACTGTACACGGTGAAAAACGAGCGTGTCACATTCGACCTCTGTTGTTCAGTGAGACAACCAGATGTGTAGGTTCAATATGAACCTAAACACACAGAGAGTGGAAGAGAAGAAGTACAATACATATACTGCATATAGCATATCTACATGTAGATTAGTGCTAAGGTGTCGTCTAGTGACGCAAGAAACCCACACAAAACCTAAGCCAAGGGATGAAGAAAGATAAAAAGAGCTTGGCACATAACGATGACATGATGTTGTTTCTGACACTTTCATCCTTTCTTTATTTTTTTGGCCACTTTTCATCCCAATAACCTACCTTTTGCCCAATAAAAACCACTTATTTCCTGTTTCCCCTTCATTTTGCCTCTTTTTGTTCCACATTTTTGCCCTTTTTCACTAATGTTTGCCACATTTTGTCTACTTAAGCTACCCTTTGCCATTACATACCACCTAGTTCCTCTATTTGCCCATTTTTTGGCCACTGTTGACTGCTTTTTTAGTCACTTTTCACTCTTTTCCTGCCACCTTTTTGACACTTTTGGACCATTTTTGGCCACCTGTCTACCTCCACTAGCTCATAAAAAATAAAATAAAAAATGTAGCAGATCGGACCGGCCCACTGGGATGATGCCTGGTATGCCAGATGGCCAGTCAACCCCTGAATATAAACCTAAACACACAGAAAGTGGAGGATAGGAAGTACATACAGTATATATACACATTAACTGCATTTCTAGATGCAGATTAGTGCTAAGTTGTTGCCTAGTGCGGGTGATATTATACACCATGTGGGACACAAGAAACCCACACAAAGACTAGATCGACTAGAAAGAAAGAATAAAAGAACTTGGCACATAACGATGAATTTGCTTCAATGAGCCAGGGTAAGGATTTTATTTCTCTCTCAATAAGGATTTTGTGTTTTTCCACCTGATGTCAGTGAAATATCAGTTCAAATATTATCCCACATTATCAACAGATTTCATCTAAATATACCAACTTCATTATCTTTCTAAAAATAGCCGTGACAGTAAAGCATGGCAGCTCCTGAGAACATCCCTGTGGGCTCCGGGACTCAATCTTCTGTCGCTAACATGACAGACTTTTTTTTTTTCATTTATGGCACCAAGGACATTCATTGACAGCCAGAGATAATAACCAGACAGATGCATCAAGCAACATCTGGCAGGTGTGTCCGAGCTCTGGCAAAGGCGCGCAAGCTAGCGACTGCCAGCACGCTAATGAAAAGCTAAGTTGATAATAAGCTTTTTTTATGTTTATGTGAGGTCGAATCCTCAATTCGTCAATGTCCATCACAAAAATATAAGTGACAGGCCATGAGAAAAGCAGGAACATGTCGGCCTGGTGGTGCTTTGAGATATCTAAGCTTTCTGATGGTGTGTCACACACAGAAATTAAATAATATTTGAAGATGCAATGGTTGTGAATAGCGTTTTGAACCATTTTAATGCGATTTAGACACAATTAATAACTTTACGTTCAGTATAGAGTTGCACTGAAGCGCAGCGTTCAAAACAGTTTCACTTTTAGGAGCTGTTTGTCTCGCCGTTATCGGATGAGCCGACGAAAAAAACGAAGAAATACAGTCTTAAATTGATTATTTCTATGGTCAAAGAAAGGAGTAAGAGAAGGAAGCGTAAACAAGCCATTTACAAAAACAAAGTTTATCGTTTTAAAACCTCTGATATGATTATTTGAAGCATGGAGTGCTTGCTTTATTACTTCTGGCATATTTTGCAAAAAAAAAAGAAGAAAATCACAATTTTCTCAGAAAATGAAGGTTTTTGTCATTTTTCTGTTTCTCTAATGCCGACTTGTTCCTGGTTTTCTTATGCTGTGTCACATATATAGAAATTATTCAGATAATCTGTTCTCATAAAATATTTTACCAAACAATCTACGACACAGAAATGTGCCATTGTGTTACGTTTGGGCTCAAAATGTCTTTAAATTTATGTTTGAAATATGGAAAACTGGTGGCCCGTGGTCCACATGCAGCCCTTGATCTTATTTTGTGCGTACCCAAAACAAACTAAAAAAAAAACCAAACGAGATAAAGTTGTTAAAAAACCAACAAAAACATGACAGAAAAAAAACAAAAAATTAACACGAGCACGAAACACACAAAAAGGATGGAAAACTCCACAAAATGACTCCAAACACACCCAAAATTTACAAAATACACAATGTGCCTCCAAAAACTCAAAAAATGACCATGAAACATACAAGATAACTTTCAAAACACAAAATGACCTAAAAAATGATGAGAACGACAAAAAAAACATACAATTGGCAAAATAACTCCTAGAACATACCAAACAACATTATTCTAAATGTTGACATGAATGTTGATAATGTGGCTCTCAGATCAGATACAATCAGTTTTGTGGCCTTTTCTGTGATAAAAGTTGCCCATCTCTGATCTCGACAAAGATGGAGTGAATACTGACGTGTAGGAAATGTTTTATACCGGAAAAGATAAAACCCCATATTAACTTTACTATTTACATAGAGCAAAGATAATCACATCGTCTGCAAACAGCCTGACATAGTCACGATCCTCCAATGTTTACATTTCCCACTATGTGACTAAACGTAGAGCTTAAAAACAGAAAAACAACAGTGTTGACAGGTTAAAGTTCAATGTTTTCAGGGAACTGAAAAAAACGGTTAGGGTTAGGGTTACCCTAAAAAACTATAACAACATAACAACTGTGCATTATTTATTAAACATCCACAATGATGCACACATATATTTCTACCTATCCTACATCCACCGACCACACCATGTGTAGCATTATGTATATAAAGCAGGACCCTGCCTTGGTTTATTGTTTCTATTATACGAGCATCCCCCAGGTCATGTACACCCCCCCCAGAATCACTGCTTCCCTTTCCTCTGGGACCCCCTGTTGTCACACTCCTCCATGCTATGCATGGTAATGAACCCACTCCTCTGGTACTTTTGGATCATTACTGATTTCTCTGGACATGTGTTTGCCCCTTACCACAGTCTGCATGTGTGTGTAGCAGCCCATTGACCATTACAGGAAGGTGACACACACAACCAGTGATTTGTTCCATTAAACTCAGCAACGTACAACAAGATCAGAGCAACACCTCCTACACACAGCAATGAGGGAGGAGTGATGGATGGATGGATGGATGAATGGTTAGATGGTTAGATGGATGGTTAGATGGATGGTTAGATGGATGAATGGTTTGGAAATACAAAAGCTGAGATGAGAGATGAGCTGATGCAGAAAAATGCGAAGGTCAATTATTCTGATGCTTTGTTGCCTTTGTAATGACACATAATTATGAGAAATGTGTAAGACTTTGTACAGTGAGTGTGAGCACTGCGACCTCTCAGCACATTTCATGACAAAGCATTTTGGAAAACAGATTTTACTGTGTGTGGTTGGGTAGGTGGATACGTGTACTTTGAAGGAAATCTGTAGATATTATAGGCTATATTTTTATTCCCACTTAGAGCAGTGGTTCTCAACTTTTTCACCCCACGACCCACAAAATAATTAAAGGTTCCAGAGAGCGGGGACCCCCACTATAGCTGAAGGTGGTTGAACACAGACATGAACATTGAAGAACAGTCATGTGGAGACAGGACCATCTATAAGGGGGAATAAAGGGGAGAGATTTTTGGGATCCATCCATAAAGTCAGTAAAATGATGGTCCATTGTTCTATGAATCTGTGATAATCACATTTATTTAAGACTTGTGACTCCAAGGTTGAGAACCCCTGCTGGACGGCCTCCGATTATCAGTGATGGTGGAAAACGGACACAAAATGGAATTCACATTCTGAAATGGAAAAATCACTCCGACCTGGTTTCAATAACATTCAATCACATGGGAAAACGGGAAGAAGGAATTAAAAACACTTCTATGCATCCCTCTACTTGACTCCAAATCCCACAATACAATGCACAAAAGCTTTCCGACAACATCTTTATCCTTTAGGCGACCATGGTGGTAGAGAGGTTGGGGGTTCGATCACAATGCTGTACCTGTCAATGTATTAAAGTGTCCCTGGGCAAGACACTGAACCTTAAGTTGCTCCCAATGGTTTACTGGTGCCTTGCATGGCATCTCTGTCACATTGGTGTGTGAATAAACTGTTATTGTAAAGCGCTTGGAGACAACCTTGGTTAGTATCAAGTAGTGTTCCAATGCCATTTTTGGTCCCGATGCTGATACCAATATAAAGTTGCGCAGTATCGGCCCATACCGCTGCCGGGGAGAAAGGGTGAGACCCGGACCCCCCGGAGGCGGCCCTAGACCCCTCGGTAAGCGGGGGGGACTGCCTAGTTACACGGTAAACGCAAACAATTTTGGTGGATTCTTCTTCGTTGGTGTTCGGCGGCTTATTCTTCTGTTCGGCGTACTATCGATAGTAGTTTGAAGAACAGTTTGATGCTGTAAGTAGAATCGGCGTAGTAATAGTTAATACTTGCCGATATTGATGCCAGTCTTTTAGTGCCGTATCGGGACTCCTACCGATACTAGTATCGGTATTGGCACAACATTAGTATAAAGCGCTATTATAAATATTGTCTTCAGCAACTTTACAAACCAAAGACTTTTACTTGTATACCAGTTTTCAAATGGTGTTGATAGACCACGTATAAGCATATTTATGAGTGGGAAACGTATAAAAAGTCCACTGAGTAGCAGAAAGTCTTGCAGAATTAACAAAAATCCTCTGGTTCTGGTGACTAATATCGTCAGATTGTTTCGTGTCTTCAGAACTATCCACGTGTTTGTGTGCGTGTGTGTGTGTGTGTGTGTGTGTGCGTGTGTGTGGGCAAGGCCTGAATCACAGTCCATCTGCAGGGCAAACAGACAAAATGCTTCTCTCGTCATTAGGTGTGGCCGCCTCAGCATTCTGCCAATCAGCCGATGCAACTCCAAAGGAACAAAAATAGTCTCTGGGGGGTTGGATTTGCCAACGTGGAGGAGCTAAAGAGCCGCGGGTCACCAACATCCGGCTTAGTACAAGCAATTAACCTGGAGGCGTTGGCTTTGTTGCTTTTAAAAAAACGGCCGTCGAGGTTTGAGCGACTCATCCGCCTTGTCACCTTGAATCAAAGTCAACTTGATGAAGTGTTGAAGTCAATGCTTCCTAATTGGCCGTGACTACGTCTAACACACACACATACAAACACACACAAAAAGTCGTATACACAAACCAGTCTCAACTCTTTCCACTGGTACTCTGAATCAGCACCCACCCCCACCCATCCATGTGTCCTGCCTGTGATGTATCACACCGCCACCATCCCTCCACGGAAAGCCGCGGTGCTCATTAAGATAGAGGAAGATAGCGAAAAATAGCAAAAAGGCGGTGAAGGCGAAGGGAAGGAGATAAAGCTTGTGCCTGTTGGATTTGTTCCACTTCATTGTTTCTGTGTCTCACTGCCCCCCCAAACCCCCACCCTCTACATCTATGGTTGTGATTCAGAGCTGTTTTGCCCTTGGACAGATTCCTTTTTTTACAGAATGGATTGTAGTTGTAATTGTTTTGTAGTTGTTGTTTTGTTGCTATTTTTGTTGTTATTTTGTAGTAGTAGTTATTAATGTGGCTGTACAATTAAAATTGACCCCAAACCTGGTTCATACAGATCAGCCTAAATCATAAGGTGGACAATATTTATATTTTATATTATTGTACAGGACTGAGGCTCTTTATCACCACAGAATACATGAATCAATGAATGAATGAATGAATTTATGGGTCTGAAAGCACTTTATCAGTCCATCAGATAACAATCTCTATATTTCCTATAGGACGTCATTGGGTAAATTAAAGGATTGCATCAATGTTTAAATATTCTCTCTCCTGTCAGCGTCACATCAGATCTACACAATGGACGTGTTCACAATGATCCTCCTTCTATCGCACAGGTCGTTTTCTAAGAGATCTGATTGGTCAGGAAGCGGGACTTTAGTACTCGCTCAGATCTAGAACAAAACCTGGTCTCGACCAGGTTAGGCGTTCAGCCTAAGTTACCATGGTGATTTAGCTCCGGAAAACGTTAGCCAGCTTTGTAGTCCAGCACACACTGATTAAATTCTGGAAGTTAGTGCGATGGAAGAGGAGATCTAGCTTTGTAGTACAGGCGTTTGGGCTCTTTTCCCTTTGCTTACAGTAAAACCACTAATTATTTACGCTTCCTCATTCTGTATTAATCTACAGCCTTTAGGGTGGATTATGTGAACGTCAACCATGTATTCTGAGTAATCTGCACTTGTAGGAGTCCATGACAACACGCTGTAGTTGTCCTCCTCCAGAAGGATGGAAGTGTTAACGTGTAAAACCGTGTGTAAGTCTTATCTGTGTCAGATAAGTCAGGAATTTCAACGTAGTGCCAAAGTCTCTCACAAGTGGCCATCAGCATCCCTGGCAGTAATCTGCGGCGCCGAGCTCAAGCTGACGGATGCTAATTCGCCCCGAGCCTCGTCACAAAGAGCAGATGAAGAGAAGATAGACGCAAACCCTCAGTGTCCAACCTGACAGCCTGTCGGCACCGACGGGTTCAGGAGATCCACTCGTGTGACTTTCAGCGTCTGATTACCATGTCAGTGCAGGTGATGTATCTGCTGATAAAAGGAGATTAGTACCTGCCTTTTTATTTCCATCATTTCCTCTCAGCTTTCTGTACAGATGGAAAAACTCACATTTTCAACACGATAATGAAAATAAAACCAAAGCCTCTGAAGCCCAGTGGACTTTGTTTTTATATCTCAGTGTAAATCGCCTTAAAATATCATAGATACAATTTTAATCTGTGTAAATGTTTCCTCATTTTTTTAATTCATTTGTTGATGTTAAGCTTAAAATGTCCAAGTTTTGAAAACATTCTACATTTTTTGGGGAGGATTAATATGTCACCTGGGACAAATAATCGAACAAAATGAAGAACATCTTTGTGCAGAGGACTGTGAGAGGTACAACGCAAAGCTAACTGCTGCTAACTCTGCTACCCGACCCGTTTCAAATACTGACGATCTGTTCAGTATGGAGACATTTACAACTATTTGATTAACACACCAGGTCTTTACACAGCAGAAACAATGAAAGGCATACAAGTCTCTTGATGGCTATAACTTTTACGTGTCTGGACATGTGGGGCAGATCATGTACCAGAGAAATGAAACAATGAAGACTGTGTGTTTACTGAAGTGCGCCGCGATGCCATTAAAGATAACAACAAAACAAGGGAGGCATCAGGTGTGGATCTGCCTGGATAAATTACATGTCCACTGTACATGCAAAGCAGGGTAAAAACTCATGATTACAAAATTAATGTCATTCAAAATAAAAAAAAAACAAAAATGTTATCCATACGGATTAAATGATAGTTTTGGCGTGTTGTGTTGTAAAAAGTTGTTAGCTAATTACTATAGCACCACGGCGTGTGCTTTCCTTTTGCCCTCCTGAGCAGAAACCGGGTAAATTGTCAACATCCGTATTGGGCCTGTACTATAAAGTTAGATTTCCTCTTGTCGCGCTAACTGTTAGGATTTAATCAGTGTGTGCTGTACTACGAAGCTGGCTGACGTCTGGCTAACGCAGCGAAATCACAAAACCTGGTTGGGACCAGGTTTTGAGCGAGTGCTAAAGTCCCGCCTCCTGACCAATCCACACCTGTCAAGTATCCCGTTTTGGGCGGGAAACTCCCATATTTTACCCCTCTTTCCCGCCATCTTTCTGTATTAGTATTTTCCCGTAAATATCCCCTATTTTAATGTAATAATAATTAAAAGATGCCTTACTAAACTGAACGCTGTCACTAGCCTCGTGAGAACTGCACCTGAAATGACCTGAGTGGCAGTTCTCACGAGATTAGTGCTGACATCAGCAACAAACCCTGAAACAACTCAGAAAAGAGATGATGAATGAAGATGTTTCGGCAAAAAAAACAAAGAACTGGTGTAAATACGTTGTGACATGTGAGAGAGTTTAGTGAATGAGATTTTAACGTCTCCCACAGCAGAAGGAACCACGTAAGTCACCATGAAATATCAGCCAATCACAAGCGCCACAAATATACAGCGCTTTAAAATAGTGTTAAAGATGTAAAGTCTGTAATAAATGTGTCTAATAAGTCATTAGTGAATACCAGAGAACCACATGAGTGATCCTGAAAAATTATAATAAAATATGTAATGAAAATAAAATGTTAATGTCTAACTTAAAGACAAGCAATGTGAAACTAACAATAAATATTCAATGTGTTGACTTGTATATAAACTGTAAGTATATTAAATAAACACGTGTGCTTCATAGACACATTTATGTTTTTATTTAGGCTGTTTTATAATTTAGGAATTAGGGCTGGACGATATATCGAGATTCAAGATGTATCGAGTTTTCTATTTTGGCGATATAGAAAACTAGAATATTTCATATATATGTATATATTATAGCTTATTATGAATCAAAATACTAGTTTTAGGAGTCGCTGCTTTTACTTCTCAGAACAACATATAAAGCTCAGTTAGATGATTAATGAGTGACACATATTGATCAGCTGTTTATTAATAAATGTCCCTGTGTAGCATTTAGCATCAGCAAATTTAACCCAGAATTATTTTTCTGATCAGACTTATAGTATAGATAATAAACTTATCTAGATTCATATCATATATCACCATTTTGAGAAAATATATTGAGATATGAGTTTTGGTCCATATCACCAGCCCTAGTAAGAATGTTCAGAGCATTTCAATGTTAATAAAAGTCGACCTACCAGATTATAATCACATAATTATATTTAGTGAGTGGTTGACAAGTGGGTATTTTAGATTTATTGTACACCTATCTTAAAATAGAAGGCTTGGTTGGGAGCATGGGACGGCTGGTAGTGGGGGCCACAAAATTTCCCTTATTTTTAAATTCAATCAGATCTCATAGAAAACGACCTGTCCAATAAAAGGAGGATCATTGTGAACACGTCTCTGTGTGGATCTGATGTTACGCTGACAGGAGAGAGAATATCTAAACATTGATGTCATTCTTTCATTTACTCATGACATCCTATAAGAAATACATAGATTTATATATGATGTACTTATGAAGTAAAAAAAGTAAAATAAGTCAGATGATAAAGCCTGCGTACATCGGGAGCTTTCAGACCGAAATAATCAATACATTCATTCATTCATGTATTCTGTGGTGATGTAGAGCCTCAGTCCTGTAGATAATATAAAATATAAATATTCCACATTATGATGTAGGCTAATCTGTACGAGTGCAGCATTAGAGCCGCAGACAAGGTAAAAGAGAAAGTGAAAGTGATCAGAGTGTCTGTTTATTCTACGTTTATAATCTCACTAAATTAAGCATTAACACTATTCATTCCTGCATTAATTACTTCCTGCTTTTTCTGCAGCAACAGTGTTGTTTTTGGTCTGAATTATGGATTTGAATTCTTCATATTTTTAAACAATTATTCCTCAACTGTGACATAAGTTTCTCTCCACAGTTTATCCGTGTGTGTGATTGGTCTGACGCTGTAATCTCCTCCTCTGTCTCACGTAGCCAGGCTTAGGTTAAGTTTAGCGAGTTGTAATCTAGATTTGTCTGACAGAGAATGTTTGGTTAGGTTAACGTAGATAAATCCAGGATATAATAATCTAGCTTTTTAGTGTAGGCCCTTTGTGTCAGAGTTACTGTGTTTAGTTTCATTTTTGTGTTTTTTGTTATTCTGGTTCCTCCCTCTCTGTTAAACACCATTAAACACTTCATTCATATTTTCTTTTACTAATAATCATGCCATTTAGTATTACCTAAACTAGTCACAACTTAATGGGATATGGTGATTGGAAAGGCAGAAAAAACACACGAGCATCTTTCTGCTATTTACCATGAAATCATGTTGGAAGGTGATAGAGCTGCAGGTGAGTGACTGCACTGTTGAACAAAAAGGCTGAAGTCTGTGTGTTGGACAACAGCTCTAATGGATGGAAGAGTGAAGTAGAAAAGGTGACGTTGTCCTGCCTCTCTCTACGTTCACCATCAGCCCCTGATCATCTCTGACTGACACCACAGCATCGTTGTTGTGCCGCACAAAGCGTCTAATTGGAGTTTCACATGCCCTCGTAGCCCTCCCAACACGCCATAAAAACATTGTGCCTGCAGCCAATCAAATGGTTTCAGTTAAGCCCTCATTAGCAGGCCTGACACACACGATGACTGCTATGGAACAGGAAATGCACCTGAGGAAACGTGCTGTCACCTCTGATTCTGCTAATGAGTTCATTGTCCTGTCATATTGTCATATCGCTCGTAGCCAAAACACATGGAAAAGGCCAATGTGTGACCCACGTCACCCACGTACGCAGTCATTCCTCAGCCACCGTGGTCTTTCCTTTGTGACGTACATAAAGAAATGCTGCTCACGGGTGTCGTACTCGGCTCTGACAGACTTCTGATCTGATACAAGCAGCTTTTTACGTCTGTCTAAGGTCATGTTTTCAACACTTTGAGGTCAAACATATAAAAGAGCGGAAGCACTTGGAACGATTCAGTCGAGTTATGAACAATTTAAAAGATAAGGACTTCTTCTTAGTGGCATTACGACTGTAGATACAAGGAGCAGAGTTCAAGTCTCTTATTGTGATTCAGTCAATGGCGACTGGTGGCTCACAGGCGACATGCGGCCCTTGTCCTAATTAAAAAAAACACAAAACAATGAAGGAAAAAAAGGCACAAAAAAATAATGTCATTTGAATTGAAAGCAACTGATTGAATATTAAAGACACAAATCTACCTCCAAAAGATGCATTTAATAATTATCAGTGTGTCGACCTACAGTGTTTAACCCTTTGATCTCAACAGTGATAAACTGCCTCCAGCAGAGCCTGACCTCCTTCAACTGGACATCGGAAAATAAGTCCTGTGAGTTTCTCAGACTTTGTAACATTGTCTCATATTAAAGACACTATTGGTAGTAATAGTCTTGCGTTAGAAGCAGAACATCCTCGATTGTCAGATTCTGTTAGAAATCCCTCTTTTGTAATTCCGATTGTGTTAACAGCAAAGATGATGATGAAATGTGAGGAAAGCGAGCGTTGCTTCATCGTTTATCGGCCGTGGCTTTAAATTGTTGTGAAAATGTTTTGGCACGAAATCCCTTACATTCCTGACATTTTTAATGGAGAACTTCATCGTGTGAGCCTTTTCGCTGAACAACAGCAGCCTGTGGATTTCACAATCTCTATTATCTCCAGTCTGCACGGCGTCCATAAGGAACTGTGGGTGCTTTTCTTGCTTATTTTTAGCCTAACCTTCACCATTTCTATAGCCCTTTTCTATCCATTCAGTGGGAAATGTCACTATAACCTATTGTACCCAACGCGCACGCAGATTGCGATGGCTGACCGTGCACAAACCTACAGTGAAGAGTCAAAGGAGCAGTCGATGCTCAGTGGTGTGAGGTCTGTTATAAACAATTCAGAAGGTCCAAAGCAAAGAAGTGGAACAAAAAAAAAAGTGC
Source organism: Gouania willdenowi (assembly GCF_900634775.1). Classification (NCBI taxonomy): domain Eukaryota; kingdom Metazoa; phylum Chordata; class Actinopteri; order Blenniiformes; family Gobiesocidae; genus Gouania; species Gouania willdenowi. The sequence goes on from NC_041049.1 coordinate 3,745,997, forward strand.
TTCAGCCTCTTTTGTAACAATTTACCAAATCTCAAAGCAGGAAAGGCTGATATTTAATTATTTTTGCTGAATTTTGATATGCTGTATCTTCCAATATTTACGATACCATTATATGTACTGATATTAGATTACTATGCACATGTTAGTCCGTTTATATTCTGATTGTACACCAGCTTTGTAGGGCTTTAACTTTTTAGAAGAATTAAGAACTATCGTCTCCCGGTCTTGGCACATCAATGTGGTTTCTCTCTTTCATATAAAAGCGCATGACTTCTAACCCTGCTGGGTTTCTTTGCTTTAGTCCATCTTATATCAATAAAAAAAACTCCCTGAACTGAGGTTGTAGTGACTACGATAGAAAGGATCATCACGGTAAGCGACAATGGACCTATGCAGCAGAAGTCTCGATGAGCGGAACAGTTCGGAACACCTGTTTTCACTCAGGTGTGCATCATTTCCTGATTTGCTCCCTCATCTACTTAAGGACTGCTAAACACTGTTCCTGTTGGTGTGCTGCGTTTACGATTCCTCCATTCGGGCACTGTTCAGTGCGGCGTAACACAGCTTCCTTAATTACACGAGAGAGCACAGAGCAGAAACAGGTGCAGAAACCAGAGGGCGTCAAAACAGTACATAGTGGATTATGTACAGTATCGTGGCTTTTTAAACCGCTCTACGAGCAGTCACGTTCGATCTGAGCGCGCTCGCTCAAAACAGTATTTTTCCGCGCTCTCATTTTTTTATTATTCATTTCTGTGTTTTCTCTCTAATCAAATCAAGTTTTATTTCTAAAGCGCTTCACAACTACCAAAGTTGACCAAAGTGCTGTACACAATGAAATAAATACAATTTAAAAACAGCATCATATATATTTAAAAACAGACCATTATCACATTTAAAACAAATGCCACAGATTCTAATGAATGTGTCCAGGAGAAATCAGCTTCTTTATGCATGAAAATGTACTAGAAAAACTTGTTGAAACAACCTTTAATAAATAAAGCATGACTGTTTAACCGTAGATTATCCTCCCACGCCTCAAAGTATTTCTAAGTAAATCAAGATGTACTTAAAGATATACATTAGATTGTACACACTCGGTGTAAAATATACCGAGCACGCTGAGAAATGCGAGCGAGCGTTCAGATCGAACGTGAGCAGAGAGCAGTTTCAAAAAGCCACCATACAGCACATTAGCCGCTATGTGCTGTTTTTACGTCCTCGACTTCAGTTTTTGCGGCCGTTAGCTTCCTCGATTACGTAAGAGCACACAGCGCAGCTCTTGCGTATCAAAGAAGCTAAATAGTGCCATACTTTAGTTACTTCGTTGCAGTAACTACTGGACTACTATATTTTTTGACTACCTTGTTTTAAGTTTTTAAAATAGACGTGTTTTGTCCTGCTCGCCTCCTTCCCTCTTAATATCAGCTCCAAACCTCCACACACCTCTCCCTTTACTGTCACATATTGTCACTCACAGAAAAAATGTCCTCACTTCTATAAAGTATATATTTCAGGGTTCGACAGCTTCAGTCAAATTAAATTCAAGACTTTTTAAGACTTTATATTGCCATTTAAAATTAAATTTAAGACCAACTTCACAGTAGACACAATTGGACAAAAAAAAAAAAAACCACCACATTAATTACATAGGGTTGGGATCAATTTTTTCCAGTGTCTAGTGCAGATGTGTAACTGGTGCCCCCCAAAGAAAACACACAAAATGACAGTAAAATAAACAATAAAACACATTAAGATAATAAAAATCACTCTAAAAACACACAAAATGACTTAAGAAATAGCCAGAAATCTATAAAACAACAACAAAAATACAAAAAATAAAAACCATGAAGAAAAATCTCCATTGAACAGGCATTTTTTGTTAAATTTGTAATTGTTAAAAGTCCTGCTGCAACCATGTCACTGTTTTGTAATTGGTTCTCCTGTCGTGATTGCGCAATGTTAATAATTATTAAAAAAAGCAAAAAACAAGTGTTACCTTCTATTTTGATATGCAACATTAATTACAATCACAAAATCATAATTGTGTTAAAATTTAAGACTTTAGAAACATTGATTTATGACATTTTAATGACAATTAAGGCCTTATTAATGAATTTAATGCCTTTTAAGACTTTTTAAGGATCTGCGGGAACGCTGATCTTTATATATTTCAAAGATGTTGCATTTTATTTCACACCGAAAGAAGGTATTTCTGCTCAGTGATCCATTAGCGATGCCTAGAGGTAAATCACAGTCTGTAGAGCTCCATTACTTTGTGTTACATGTATCATACGATGCTTCTTGACCACTTTGTGATATCTGAGTGTTCTGCTCCATCCCTCCACAGCTTAGCCGTGTCCATCTCTTAATCAGATTAAGACCTTATAGAGGAGGCTGTGGTCTTAATCAGTGTAATAAAGGGTCTTTGCTGCCCATTAATGTCATTAGGCTGCGGCTGAAAGGAGGGATTTGTGGAATCTGCTGCTCGGAGGAGGTGAGCATCCATCTCTCAGGTGATCTCATCGATCTGTTTACTCCCATGTGAGCTCGCCACCACACCGACGCTAAAAGGCTGGTGTTAGCTGCTTGCATAAGCGCCTGATTCCTGCTGCTTATTTCTGCTGCTTTTCCTTCTAAGCCGTTCAAATCTTGAGAATGTGGCTCAGGCGAAAAGGAAACAACAGGAGGAAAAAAAATTCAATGATTGTTCTCATAAAGAGGAGATTTCCATCTGGCTTTGACCCAAAGCAACAACTTTGTGTTGCCGCCATTGTGAGGGAGTGTTGTGTGTTTCCTCTTGTGATGACAGAGTGTTTTTAATCTGCCAGCCTCACGCTGTCAGTCTTTCATGGCACAGCGGGTTTGATAAACCACTGCTAAGCGCCGCGAGCCGCGCGGTGGCAGGAAGCGAGCGCAGGCAGGCGCCGGTCCAGCTGGACGGCTGTAGCTCCACTCCGGGGACCGGCTTCAATACGCTACACTCAGCCTTAGAGGCCTTTGTGCAGCCTGGGCTGAGAGGAACGAGCTGTTTGATTCATGGAGACAGATTAGCAGCTGCATGGACCACTGCAGATTGTCGTCTTCTCCTGGTGAAACGGAATGTGAACGGTGGAACAAATATACAACCGAGAAAATAAAAGGCAGAGTCTGAACTAGATCGCTTGCTAAATATTTAATGTATTTACCAAATATTATCATGTACATCCAGTTAAAGGGCAAACATGGTCACACTGTCAGAGGTAAGGTTACTATTTGAAGATTAATGTGTGCATTAATACATTTCATGCAAAATTGGCGGCATAGTTTTTCATTTCAGATTCTGACGTGCTGAATCGATTCGATTCCGATTAATACAATTTTGAATCGATTAATCGCGATTCGATTTCGATTCAGTTATTGATCTTTCTAATTTATTTGGATATTGATAAGATATTTCCAAACCTCTGACCTAGGTTGGGGCAGCTTACCCAGCCGAGCTTCATCTGCCATGTTTGCACTGAATTGAATGCACTTTGCTAACACCTGACAATAGCACAAGACTACAGGAGTTAGAGTAAAAAGAAAATCAATTTCAGCACCTATGAATTGATTTAGGAAAATGTTAACAAAAGCTCTATTGTTGTTGTTCTTATAGTTGAATGGATGCATTCCAGGTGTGTGGTTGTTCGTGTGGCTGCTGTAAGTGACAATGTGTTGTTGCTGCTGCTGAGGTGTGTGCACATAGAGAGAGAGATAAGTGCTGCAGTAATATGCTTTTAACAGAACATGTTATATTACTGTGATGTTGCTGTTGGACTAACGTTAGCTTCGTTAGCTTCTCTGAGGGAGGAACTTTGGAAAGTTTAGAAGCAGGGCAAGAGAGCATCGGGGAGGGAGGGGGAGAGAGTAATCTGAGAGTTGCGGACTGCATATTGTGATATCTTGTTGCGTGATATAACTTTTCCCACCTTTAGTAAACAGTCTATGGTGTGCAGACTGATATTTTAGCTGTGTGGTTTTAGTTTCAGAATGGCATGAATTGTCAGTCTGAATGATCATATAGAGAGTTCAACAACAAATATTTTGTTAATTTTTCTTTTTCGGCATTTTTTTCTCTTCTTTATGATCAGACGCACTTCCACTAGGTGACGTAATAATCAGACGGTGGTGAAGTTTAGTGACGTCTGCTGTGGTGAAAAAACTACAAATTTCAGAAAATGGACTAAAAGCCCATTTGTAACACTTTCCTCTGATATAATCTCATATATCACAAAGTTTGAATGTAAATCAAAGGAAAAGAGGTTACCATGGCTATGAGGAACAAAAGTGAAACTAAAAGAACTTCACATTGAGAATGGTTGATCACACTCACCTTCCACTCACTCATCAATATTAGTCCAAAATACTGTAAGTATGATTTTATTAAATTGTTATATTTAGGCCAGATATAGGCCTACATAATGTTGTGGGAATACAAATGTACTACCACACAAAGCATTCCTAGGTGAACGAAATATGTTGGATAAAACATAATGGTGCTAAAATGTCTGATTGCTTTTTCTTGAACGGCAAAGTGTCTGTTTTCAGTTTCCATTAACACTCAGATGTGTGTGTCACTTTAAATGTTGTCGCTGCAAGGAATTGTTGGTCAGCATTATTTGGTCTCCTTTGGTAAAGGATGTATCAGTGTTTCCTAGACTAAAGGAGGTTATGAAGCATTCAACCTCCTTTCCTCAGCTTTTAGAGAATTGGAACGCTCCTCATCATGGCCACCACTTAAACACTCCCGGGGGTTTAGGAAAAATGGATAGGAAAGGAGATAGGAGGGAATATTCAGACACACCCTATGTCTCTCAGCTGGCCTGGTCCTTTTCAAACTAAACTTTGTATCGTAATGTTCTTGTGAATCTGACATTTCGTACTGAAAGTGACCTTTTTTTTTTCAATGCGTTGCATTATGTTATCTATTTGGTAAATGCAAATACCTGCCACATCCACTCGTTCACACAGCAGTGGTGCAGAGCTGCATCGCATGGTTTACTTTCAACACACGGACAGGTTTAGTCATGGGATCGTAGCCCAAACCTCCCGATCAGACGCCTCAGAGTCAGTAAAGAGCATCGCTCAATGACCCGTTGACGATGAGCGCAGAGGCCAGACTTCAGCGTTGGGTCAGTGCTCACTCAAAAAGCTCCTTCACCAGCTTCCGTCGCCCAATGGTGAGGGTTCTCCTGGAGTTATTATTACCTAAAGTTCAAAAGCACATTTGGCCTGCGTGAAGGACGAGCTCAATTAGCTGCACATTCTGATGAATCACACTTTGCTTTTGAATAGATATTTTTGCATAACTCTTGACAAGAGATGATTACATTTGCACCTTGAAAGGATTGCTGGGGGGAAAAAAAGCTGATTTGTAATTTCCAATTCCACTGATTACATTCTAGTAGCACTTTTTTGCATATTTGGCGAGTCTCAATGAAACAGAAGGTCTTCCTGGCTGCGTGGAATCAGATTAGCACAGATAAATGGGGTTCTCCAGTAATAGCCCATGCTGCAACCCACTGGTTTGCCATTGGGTCACAGTCACAGAAGAAGAAAATGACCAACGTGTGGATCATATTTAATTAATTCAACAAATTGGGTAATCAAAAAGAGCAGGAATAGATCTGACATATAGAGCTTTGTTATAGAAATGCAAACAATAGAAGAGCAGAAAGAGGTTTAAACTTTTAGAAAATAAACATTTCAGGCAACTTGGTGTAATGTTGTGCGGCTCCAGAAGCAAACACACAAATCAAATACACACAAAAAGAAGAGGACATATATTTTAAAAAATTTAAAAAATTACGCAGACTTTTACCTTTTTCCCAATTCCGTATCGGGGTTCACTAAGAGTCTAACGATTCAGCCATCGATTTATATTCCTACGATCCAACTACATCAATCTGTGCTTGGCAAGTTGACACATATTGATCTAAAATTGATTTGAAAGGTAAACACTCAATTGTATCGATACAAGGGAAGAAGCGCGTTGGATTTAAAGCTGATATCCGGAGTTTCTGAGAAATCTGTGTTTATGTATGATGTTTTTAAAATGTGAAAAAATGCCTAACTAGTCTTTTACTATGGTCTACTGCCAATGGTCATTCATATACATTAATGTGTATAAGTCCCTCCTTCGTCCTATAGACCCCTATACAAATGGAAACAATCGCCGACTGCACCCAGCCAATAGCTAGCTAGCTTGTGAGACTCGAGCCGACGACAACCTTCAGTCCAGATCAAGGTGAGCGTCAAGTAGAAACAGGAGAGAGGCTGAGTAAAGTCCCGTCAGGCACTCAGCCAACAAGAGCATCAGAGAAATAGTTAGCAAACAACATCGAGCCGCGCCGCAACGGGATTAGCTAATATGATTAGCAGCGGTGCTGAATCCCCAGTGACAGAGACGGAGTTAGGAGAAGGAGAGATGTCCACGTTTTTGTGCAACAGGAATTATAAATGCTCCCTTAACATCAGAAATCTGACATATTTCTGTTCAAACTGTTAGTTTATTGAATCTCTTTCCTCTGACAAAAGAATAAAATATGCAAATATTAGCTCGTGATGCTAGTTTTTTATCAGCACGCCCTCGGTTTGCACTGATTGCAACAATCTACATTAAATCAGATGTTTGGACTTGTGATTTCATCAAATTAATCAAACCCAGTGGTTTTTCTTTACTTATTTATTTTCAACTGTGTTTAATCAGTGTTATGATGCCGTCCCACTGTGATGTGAAAGTCTGTGTTATTCCAATTTCAAATGACAGCATATTTTCATTATATAATCAAAGCAGAAAACCACTTAAGAGAAATGCGTTCCAAAGATCCAAATATTAAAAAACAAAACACATTTTTTCAGTTTAAAACCAGCAGAGCTCGGGAAGTTTTCAGGTTTAAATCCCAACATTAGTTTCCATCCAAATTATGATCACTTCAGTTTAGAGCAAAAGTGGAGAATATTTATTACAGCGGGGTCACAAAAAATGTTTGTTTTTGATCCAGGGGGGCACATTGTTAACAATAAGGTCAATATTTGAAATAGTGACCAGGAAAAAACCAAGAATTTGCGTTTTTGTTGCGTTTTGTGTGATATTAGTCATTTTGAGTGTTTTTGTTGTATTTTTTGTCAAAATTTGTGTATTTTTTGTCAAAATTTGTGTATTTTTGGTGTCATTTTGTGTATAGTTTATGCATTTTTTTTCTTAAAATAATGTTTTTGTGTTTTTGGTTTCTTTTTTGTAGTTATTTTGTGGTTTTTTTGGTGTGTTTTCTGTATGTTTGGTGTCAGTTTGTGTGTTTATATCTTTTTTTTTTAATTTTAAGTCATTCCTGTTTATTTTTAGTGTGTTTTGTGCATTTTTGGTGTCATTTTGTAATATTTTTCGTGAATTTTTGGTGTCATTTTTTGTTTTTTGTCTTTTTTTGTATTTTTGGTGCATTTTGTGTCAATTTGTATATCGTTGGTGTCATTTTATGTGTTTTTAAAATACATCTGTGTCTTTGTGGTGGATGTTTGTGTGATTTTGTGTGTTATCTGGAGGCATGTTGTATGTTTACTTTGGGGACCACACAACACTTGTGAACTTATCTGAAGCAGTGATCATTCTAAACCGTTTCTGCTTCTGTTGCTTCAGCGACGTAGCAGATGTGGAACATCTGCGGGCTGCTTCACAGTCGTCCACGTTGCTCGTTATTCACACGGTTTGACGTTTTCCTGACAGTGATTGAGATTTCAGCAATTATAATAGAGAGAAAAGTGACGTGTTCGTCAGTGCGTAACCTCCACTTTCTCAATATTTAGTCAACATGTTTTTAGTCACGTTAAGTCCTTACGTTCTGTTGAGTAGCCAGCATATTGATCATTAAATTAATGGATAATTTTTGGTATTTTAAAGGTTAAAAAAACCAATGAAAGCTTTACATTTAGTTATACAGTATCACTGAAGAACAAAGGATACACACACACACACACACTGACGTTTCATTTATTCCGCTCCACTGGGAACCAGCTCAGATCGATGGCAGGTACCTGGTTGACTCACTACATCTTCCTAATAGGCACATGCTAATGCTAAATGAAAGTGACATGATATCCTCTACCGTGGAATTTACAGCTCGCCGTACGTTATGGAGAAATGTTATAGACATGTTTGTTTGTCATGCATGTGTGTGCATATCTGGATTTTATCTGCATTTATTAATCAACATCCACTGAAGGTATAATAATACTTCATACATTATAGATTTGTGACAATATTCAGTCAGCGAGCCAAACATAGCAGAACAAAAATAAAATAAATGGAGGGGAGATTGTTGCCACGTCTACAAACTGGTTTCCAGTATAAATGATGGCTGATCACTGGTTAAAGTTTAGTTGGAGTTGATGTTTTTAAAAAGAAACTGAAACATTATTTATAGGAACGCGTCACTCTGATTACCTGTGGTGCTTTTATTTTGAATCGATGATCTTTTCACGTAGTGTTATTGATGAACAATGTGAATAACAATATTTTTACAATTAACGTGTTCATAATGCATAGAAAAACAGACAGATATATGTACAGTCTTTTGTAAATTTTGTATAGAAAAACCTCTGCCTGCCTTTTGACTTAAGTTGCAATTTTCAGTTATTGAATGATTATTATTTTTATGATTTAATTTCACGGCATTAAAAAAAAAAAAAAAAATCAAAAATCACTAACTATCTACTGTAATTATCTGTCCTTGTTTTGTTATTATTCTAAACATCCTCGTGTGATTAAAACATTAGCTCAAATTCAGAAAAATAGATAACGACTCCAAAAACACACAAAACGACTAAAATCACACAGAAAAACAAGCAAAATACAAAGAATGACTTTTTTTAAATATAAAACACCTAAAATCCAATATTTGTTCCTGTATTAATGCTCAGATTGGTCACTTTATCCATATATTTATTTTCTTTGACCTTAGTCAAGACTTGGATACTCAATTTAATCTTAATTTCTTATACATGTAATAGTTAAGATATTAAAAAAACTCTTTCTATCCTTGAAAAATTCCTTTTCCAAGCTGAGAATCCTGCTCGTTTATGTGCAGGAGGATCAGTTTTCCCCACAGCGAGGATTACATCACAGGAAGTTAGCGTTAGAAACAAAGTCTAAGTTCATGTTTGAGCTGAAGTCTCGATTTTTGCTTCATTTGTCAGAAACCTGCACGTTTGGAGACTTTCCCGAGGGTTTAGCCGAGGTTAGCTCCATCCCTGCAACGCTTCATAAGATCTCTGGTGTGATACGCAAAAAGGCTTTGATGTCAAAACAGAAATCTTTGGATTGGCCACTGTCTTCACGGCGTGATGAGGAATGAGCCTTATCTGGCTCCGAGGCGGACATCCATCAGCAATTTCACACAGTTTATCAGCTCGCCCTGACCGAAATGTGCAATGATGTCAGACATTAATCAAACGCTGACACCTCACATTGCACAATCAGACCTGAGACGGGCCGCCCTGGCTGCAGTGTTCGGCCTTTATCACAGACACGTGTGAAAATGCAGTTCAGGAAAACTTCACAGGGCGAGAGAGAGAAGAGAGATGTTCACAGTAGTTACTGCTCATCACAGGAGAGGAGGAGATCCATGGAAAAGTGGGAATAAAAAAGTGTCAGACTTTCTCAAAGTATGAATATGTGAGCACGAAACCAGAGATGGGAAACTTTAAGCCACAAAAATGTGATCCAAGGGCCTCATTATGTACATCCATGTTAGTGTTTAGGATAATGACCAATGTGAGCGTTAACACAAGAAACAAAAACAGATTTCAGTGTTTGTAGTCATTCTGTTAAAATATTTTTCTCCTATTTTGTATGTTTTTTGTGTTTATTTTTTTACTTTGTGTGAAATTTAAATGTTTTGTGTGTTTTTGTGTTTTTGATGTCATTTTGTGTATTGTTTTTCATGATGGGTATTTTTGTTCATATTGGTGCTTTGGAGTCATTTCAATACTTTTTTGTCATCATTTTATATATTTTTCTTTGATTTTTGTATGTTTTTTTACGGTTGATTTTTGTGTGTTTTTAAAAATTTGGTGTGAAATTTAAATGTTTTGTGTGTTTTATTTGGTCATTTTGTGTATTATTTTTCATGTTGGGTATTTTCGTTCATATTGGTGCTGTGGAGTCACTTCAGTAATTTTTGTCGTCATTTTCTATATTTTTCTCCTATTTTGTATGTTTTTTTTTTAATGTTGATTTGTGTGTGTTTTTAAATGTTTTGTGGTTTTTTTTTAAAAAAAATGTGTGTGTATGTAAATGTTTTTTGTTATGATGTGTATTTTCGTTCATATTGGTCATTTTGGTAATTATTGTCATATTTATTTTTCTCTTACTTTGAAAATCTGTGACCACAGGGGGCGTCAGTTCTGCGCTTTCGTAGTAGACAATAAAGCAGAGAAGAAGAGCTCTTCTAAGGAATTTTTAGGCTGCATCCAAATATTCCCTCCTATCTCCTTTCCTATGCACTTTTCCTTAACCCCGTGGATGACATCAGAGGGTTAAGGAAAGGTGTTAGGAGACTTCCTAAAGGAGTTAGGGAGTTAGGTGAATGAAATACATTGAATAAAACATAATGTGACTGAAAATGTCTTTTCTTGATCGACAGTGTCTGTTTCGCTTTAAATGGTCAGCGTTATGTGATCTCCTTTGGTAAGAACTCATCAGTGTTTACCAGGCTACAGGAGGTTATAAAGGAAGCATTGAGCCTCCTTTCCTAAGCTTAAAGAGAATTAGAACACCTGATTATTTAGAGCTACCAAAAGCGGCACAAATTGGCATTTTGACCAAAAAAGCTGCTAAAAGATCTAAAAAACAGACTGAATACTTCAGTCCAATAGAAAACAATGGGATGTTTACAGGCAGTGGGGCCGTGTGACATCATCAATCACGTGATTTCAAGATGGAGGATCACAGGCTCTAAAACTGTAAAGTAGTCCCATTTTTAAAAGGCAATTAAATGTATATAATGCATAATAATTAGTTTTTTAGGTATACATCTTCTAATAAGTACATTTCAAAGAAACAGTGGAGGATTCCTTTAATGGTTTATCTTAAGGTTTTTTTTTTGTTGTTTCATAAGATTGATGCCAAATGAAACAAAACAACAACACCTATTAGGTGTTTCTTTCTCACATCCATCCTCTCACCACATGTTTCCTCTTCTAGAGCGATCAATAATTAGACTAAAGTCAAATATTGGCTGATGACATCATCCAGCAGCATTTGGGTCTTCCATGAGCCACGAGTTAGAAACCCTTAAACAGTGACGTGCCGTGAGCACTAGGGTAGGGTAGACAGGGCATTGCAAATCGAGACCATCATATGTTTCTGCTGGCAAGTGTTAATCTAACAAAATAAACATCGTAAAACACCATTAAAAAACATAAACAATTATTTAATATAGTCTCCATACTCTCACAACAAGATATATCTCATGACACAGCAGCACATCCGTTGTTTGTGTTGGAAACACAGAAACACGGAGAAAATGATAACAACAACAACTCAGAACAGCCTCAGTGAGGAGCATCCACAAAGTCAATCCTTTCTTTCACTGTAGAAAGTACCAACAATGTTCTGACCTTATCTTTGCTGAAGGTCTGGTAGCTCAGGTGTTCGTCTCCCATCTCTTAAAAGATTCTCTATCGTCACTAGCGCTGTCATCCTGACTGTAGTGTTATCCCGCTTCTAGCTAGAGAACGTAGCAGCAGCGGTCACGTAAGATCAATTCACTAATGCACTGTTAACGTACGTATAGCATTTAGCATAGCACTGTTACGTCCAAAGGCAGCGTAAAGAGCTGTCTTTTTACATAAATGATTGCCATCTTGGGGAACAGATACGCAAACATAAAAACACGCTATGGGAACAGAGGGAGAGCAGCAATGTGCTTTTGGAAGGGGGTGTGGCCTGTGCAGCGTCTCGGCTGTACTATGAAAAGCACAAACTGCTGACACTTTCAAATTTGTAGGTACTGCAGGCTATCGGAAATGGAAATATAAATAATTTATAATTATAATATAATTAAAACAAATAATCACAATATCAATTCACCCTTGGGTAGGCACTGCCTACCTTGCCTACCCTGACCGCACGTCACTGCCCTTAAACGTCTCTCTCTCTGCATTCCGTGCACATCCTCACTTTTCTCCTCGTGCATGAAGCCCCGTTTCCTGTTAACCCCGAGGCTTTTATCCAACACATACCTTCATTTCTCTTTATTACCAACACTTCTGGCCCTTTTTTTACGACTGATTGCAACGTTTGTGGCCTATGAAATATCACGTTTCCTTTACAGAGCTCTAAACTTCCTCTATATGGACTTTAAATGTGTGTTACCTGCGGCTGATATTCTAAGAAATGCAATCATGAGAGAATTTACAGGTGGTACGCACACGCACGCGCACACGCACAGTGAGAGAGGGAAATGGCCTCGTGTCCATCACATGGGCTGAATATGGAGAGTCGGTGGTATTTGTGTGTGAAATGGCGGGTGATAAAAAAGAGAAGCAGTGGAGTGATTAGGATAAATAGAGCGCTGAAAGGTAATGTGTTTAATGGTAATGGTGTCGTTGTCCCGCTGCTGAATTGGTTGTGTAAGCTCTTAACGTCCTGCAGAAAACATCTTTTGTTAGTGCAGAAGCACACAGAGCTACAGTATAATGTTTCCATGTGCACTGTTTGGAGTGTGAGCCACTGAAGCCGTTTGACATCCTTCACTTCTACCAACGTTCAAAATAAAACAGCTAACGGGACCGAGAGGGAGGAAAGCAACGACAAACACGCTTTGTTCACACCAAACTCAAAATATTAAGATCATTTCAATGCATTCTATCCGTCCTATGAATAGTGCATGTAATCCATTTAATTCCAACATTCCTGAGAACTGTTTCAACACCTCAATATGACTAAGTTTACATTCTGAAGATGTGTCGTCTCAATAAGACAAAGGCAACTGTTGCCCACAAAAAACACACAAAATATGACAACAAAAAGATGATAGAAACAATGATAGAAAAACACACAAAATCCCCCCCCCCACCCCCCCCCATACTTCTATAACAAGGTGTCACTGGGCATCCTTAGCACACAACCCTGCTATCACAGCCTACATAGGGTATTTTGATTGGTACTACTTTTTAATTGTGATCCACTTGCCTCTTCAGTTTTGTATAGTGCTGTGTTTGCACCTTGGGATTTTCTTAGCTGTAACTTTTGCTTTGAAATGGTAAAATTCACTTGAATTATATAGTGATTTATCCTCACACTGAAGTAGTCACACTTTACATTATAATCTCATTCACCCATTCACACACCAATGGGACTGAGCTGCCATGCAAAGCGCTAGTCGACCGCTTTGAGCAACTTAGGGTTCAGTGTCTTGCCCAAGGACACTTCGGCACATAGACAGGTATAGACTAGGATCAAACCCCTACGACCTCTGTACCACCTGAGCCACAATCGCCCACAATCGAATTGCAAGGTGTTGTTCCTATTTGGGTTTTTCTCACTTTGTCCACTTGTTTATTTGATTTAAATTGCTCCATTTGTTAAATTATAAATAAATAGTTTTTTACACCATTCCAACTGGTTGTGTTACACTCGTTTAGTCTTAGACCTCAGGGGTCGTAACAATTCCAAAAAACAAAGAAATACAGTATTTCTACTGTCCGTCATCAGTGGATCTTGTTGGATTTGAGATCTTACAGAGTCTCTGGTTGCGTCCGAATAGTCCTTTCCTATCTCCTTTCCTATCCACTGTTCCTTCACCCCCGGAAGTGTTTAAGTGGTGGTCATGATAAAGAGTGTCCGAGTTCTCTTTAAGCCCAGGAAAAGAGGCTCAATGCTTCCTTTATAATCTCCTTTAGCCTAGGAAACACTGATTCATCCTTTACCAAAGGAGACCACATAATGCTAACCCACAATTCCTTGCGGCAACAGCATTTAAAGGGAAACGCACACCCGAGCGCTTACGGAATCTCACAATGACTGACAAATAACGGAGATCATGTAAGTTACCAATGTAATAATCTGCCTTGAACAACTTTAAATAATCTAAAACCCATATTTTATGATATGTAAGACATATTATCAGATTATAACTGACATAAAACAGACACTGTGGTTCAAGAAAAAGGGATCAGAAACATTTTTCAGCAAAATTATGTTTTATTTAACATAATTCATATTATTGTGAGTGTGATTTAAACCTTTAAATATTGTGATTTTTGAGATTATTGGAAAATGTTATAAATGTGCTTTTAGTAGAACATTTTCAAATATGTGTAGTTTTTTCACCACGGCAGACGTCACTAACCATCGCGGCCGTCAGATTATTAAGTCACCTAGCGGAAGAGCGTCTCATTGTCAAACTAAACGTGATGGTCTTTTCCTAACTCCTCTCCTAACACCTTTCCTTAACCCCATGATGTCATCCACGGGATTATGGAAAAGGAGATAGGAAAGGAGATAGGAGGGACTATTCGGACGCAGCCAGAGACTCTTTAAGATCTAAAACCCAACAAGATCCACTGATGACGGACAGTAGAAATACTGTATTTCTTTGTCTTTTGGAATTGTTGCGACCCCTTAGGTCTAAGACTAAACGAGTGTAACACAAGCACTTCTGACGCAGCCTTTGTTTTTAAATGACGTGTTCTCTGTGGGCATCAGTCTTCCAAGATGGCTGAAATGTAATTCTCTACATCGTTGGTAATTAGGAGCGGCGTATGGCCCTAATTGGTGGTTGCCACGGCACATACAGTATTACCCCCCCCCCCACACTCTCCCGTTTCCCTTTGTGATGCATGTTGGAGAGGAATGGAGGTCATCCAGTGAGTGAAGGCTCAGGTAGCTATTCTTAACCATCGCCTTTGAAGGAGTGTGTTCACTCTAACTGTCCTGGTCCAAATGTGACAATAGGCACAACGCGATGCACACGGCGTACACTGACATTTACAACCTAATTAAAACCAGGAGAGGAAATGATGGGCGTCTCACGCAGGTGGATACACACACACACACACACACACACACACACACACACACACACACACACACACACACACACACACACACACACACACACACACACACACACACACACACACACACACACACACACACACACACACACACACACACACACACACACACACACACACACACACACACACACACAGTGTACAGGTAGTAAGTACACGGGCCCTGGCACCACACGTTTATCACCGCGCAGCTAATCCCAAGCAGCTGGAAAAGCGGCTCGACTGAATCACTGAAATTCTCAGATGATTAAAACACATCCTCGCCAGTGAAAAACAAATGTTAATGCCGGTGTGTGTGTGTATATGTATATTTATATATATATATATATATATATGCACATAAATTCCACATTGCGTTTGTCTGTGTTTTGGAGGAAAGAGAGAGAGAAAAGGAACAAATAAAACGAATCAGAGACAGAATTTTAAGCAGCACAGAGTTGTTTAGAGAATACATTTGCACATCATTTCATTGTTTGATCCCAGGAGCGAAAAACACTGAAATCCCAGAGGCGTCGCCGACTCCACCGTCACGTCTGACTTCCACGCCGTACACATGCTGAGCTCCGGTCCGCTGGGTGAAGGGCTTTACTCGACAAAGAGCGCTAATTACACCACAGCTGCTTTGGCCACAGCCCCATATAATGAACATGTATCTGTGATACACTGATCAGCCACAATATTAGGACCACCGGCACGTTTAGACTCAAATCTCTTCCTTTCATGTCAAACCAAACCCAATATTAACTTTAATTTACCTTGTAGATAAGAACATGGTTGATATATTCTCACATGTAGTTACACCTACAAGCTTAAAATGCATCCTTTAATAGACGCTGACTCATCGCTCAATTCTAGGGCCTCAAATTTAATGTGATCTTGGAAAACAAAAGGAAAAAAAGGAATTCACGCTCCGAAAAGGAGAAATCAATCCGACCTGTTTATATTTATCTCTCTTTATTTCAAATTGAGCTTTAACATGACACAGGAATGCCAAACATTCATCTTTGGGGACAATAATCATAATAATGGATTGGCTTTTTTCATCGAGACTCAAAGCGCTTATGTAAACATTATTAATTGCACAATTCATGCCCAGTCATACGAGGCAATGTAGGTGCAGTGCCTTGCCCAAGGACACAATGACAATAACTTGGATAGAGTGGAATTTGAACCACTGGACAACCCATTCTACCACTGAGCCATGGTCACCCCAATATCACACATGTATATGCTAGTTTTCAGCAGAAAAAGATGAATGAATGTTTGGAAAGTAAGAGAAAGAGGAAAAATGTGTGCAATTGACTAAAAAGACACTTCAGATGAAGGGTAGGGGGTGGGGTAACCCAAGTGATGTAACCATACATCGATTGGTTAAGCATCAATCCAATCAAATAGATGGAAACACACATTTATCAAAATTTTCGGCAATAAAAACATTTTTAATAATAAAAAAACATATTTAATGGAATTTCATAAATAATAATAAAATAATGTAATTATATATGTATGCAACCGTTTGTGTTAAATGGGTTTATAACATTGTCTTAAATCGATGAATCAAATCAAAACCTAATTGTTGCAGAATTTGTGATATTGGCAAATATTGCACCAGGCTCCAAAGAATAAATATGGTGTCGTTTTGTCAAGGAAGTGGTGATTTCTACCCCTTAGTGTGAAGACGAGATAGCGATCTACACAATCTCTATCAGACAAGACAGGGAGAACCAAACTTAAGAAGGGACCAGATCACACGGAAAGACGAAGAGAACGATCAACAACACAAGAAGTCAGGAAATAAGACTAAACATGAACTGAAGCAAGTCAGAACCAGAGGCGATTGTAGGTTTCTGAAACATTCGAGGCTTTGTCCAGAGGAAAATGGCAAATGCGCGCGCTGCAAATTTATTGAAACGCTTTACTGCACATGCAACATTTTTCATAATGCTTTACCTAAATACACAAAATGCAGTTTATTCTAGTTTCTTACTTTACTGCTTATCCCCAGACATCTAAAGTTCATTTCAAGTAATTTCAGAGTAAAGTGAGACAAGCAAGTGTTTATCATTGTTCATTATCTTGTAGGTTG
Organism: Gouania willdenowi; assembly: GCF_900634775.1. Lineage (NCBI taxonomy): Eukaryota > Metazoa > Chordata > Actinopteri > Blenniiformes > Gobiesocidae > Gouania > Gouania willdenowi. The sequence continues at coordinate 3,763,182 of NC_041049.1, forward strand.
TTTAGGGTCACCAGGAGGAGGGTCTTTCTTTTCAAATAAATCAACGGGTATTTGATCTCTTTTAATCTTTCTTGGATTTTGGTCTTCTCTCTCTTTTCCTCGTGTGTGAAGCTTATGTCAAAGCAAAGTGGCATCTTTAATGATTCCGTCATTTGTGAATAAATAAACCTTTCAGAAACTGGTGGAATTTCTGAGATAGAGTAAATATTAGCGGAGTTATTAGCTGTATTCAGGGCTAATTAAATACTATCCAGGGCTTTAGCCCAGAATAAAACAGCTGAGTGATGCCACTGATCAAAACCAACTAAAAACTTCCACCAGTAACCTTTCTAACTCTAGACTAAATCCAAGGATCTTCATTATCGCTGTAAGAAAAACAGCTGAGGTTCTAAACTTTTGATTGCCATCGTTTGGAGACATCCTTCCAGGATTCCTGCATGTGGTACCAGGTGCTTCTCTACTGGTGCTCCCGTTTTATTTTCATGGATAATTGGCCATGCAGCACGTGGCAGCAGAGACCTGCAGGCGACAGAACACTGGCATGAAGGAAACCGTGATCCCTGAAGCGTGTCAAACATCTCCCTCTCCTCCCCCTCCCCCCCCCCTCCTCCTCTTCCTCCATCCATTCAATTTCTGTATCTTGTTTACTTATTAATTTGGCGCTCTGCTTCTCCTCAAATGCACCACAATCTGCCGACTTCCTTTCATATTCTGGCACCTTTTCTTTGTCTGCAAACATGTGTACGGCAGATATCGCAGGCGCTTTCCTTTCATCTGCCTCGCCTCTTCTTAATTTTCTTGCTTCGTTTTCTGCTCCTCAATCCTGAGAGCGACCCAGACCTTCACAAATGCCTGTGCAATTTCCTGCGAGATAATAGTGATGGATTTACACAATATCAATCTGAGCTAATGTGCTGCTCAAGATAACCCGTTTCACTGCGTGTGTGTGTTTCCAGCTGTGTCGCAGTTTTCACACCCGTCCTCACATTGGCTTTCATTTTGTCTTTTTCTTTTTTTTAGTTTGGAACCACCAAAATTGACAATAAATCTTGTTTTCATTGTTTGAACTCATAAACGCACAGAAATAATCAGACCACGGGTTTTCTTTGCTGCATAAACAACAAGAGTTTGGCTTTTTAAAGTCAAGGGACCAACTTGAAAATTGCCCTTCAGATACTGAGGGTCATTCATTGTCCATCCATCCATCCATCCATCCATCCATCCATCCATCCATCTTCCGTAGTCGAGTGTTGGGAGAAGCTTATGACCATAGATGAGAGTAGGAACAAATATTGACCAGTAGATCAAGAGCATTGTCCATTTACTGTAAGGAAAGTAATTTTCCCCTGGGATTATTAAAGTATTTCAAATTCTGATTCTGTTCATGAAGCTCCGTCTAGGGAAATTGTGTTTCCCACCCCTGGCTATATCCCCTCAAACTGTCTGTGTCAATTTCCTTCTTGGTTTTTTTTTTTGTTATCGAGTGATGAAAATCTGGAGAAGAACTTTGGGAAATCCCACTAACTTTGGCAGGGTTAGGGTCTACACAGTACATAGGGTTTATAAATCAGGGGATGAACCACCAGGTCCAGGTGCTACTTTGCATTTTTGGTACAGACGAAAGCCGATGCGATTCTTGTTTGAAGGAAACTGGCTAAAATCATCCTGGGTAGATATCTAGAACAAACTAAAGGGATACAGGGATATCTACTTTGAATCTTGAACAGTTTCTGCCCTTTCCATATTTCCAGTCATTCTGGGCCAAGTTGACTATGATCTCTGATTTTTGCTCCTAAAGACTCAAAGGGGAAGGTTTTGATGATTGTATCCATTGAAAGGAGCTGAAGAACTGGCAAGACCCACTTCAGTCTCAAAAAATTCAATTATTCAATAAACACACGACATTTTTAGCTTGATCAGATGAATACTTTTTATGGACAATTTAGTGAGGTGTGTATGGGTGTAATTTCGCTCGTCCATATTTTCCTTCTATATTCTTCTTCCAATATCTTAGGAACTACATCACATAGAAAACTGAAATGTGGTATAGTAATACAGTTGAACTTACTCTCTCAGTAAATACAAAAACATCTGCTATAACTTTTATCAGGTGGACATGCCAGCTACGCAAAATTGGAAAAAAGGTCTGGAACATGTTTGGGCCTTCAGTAAACAACTTAGCATATGCCTCAGATCCCTGTAATTTGATCAGCTTAGAGCTATGAACATAGACTGTCACATCACTAATGATTAGTCACATATATGCATTGATTATTGGCTGACACAATCTTGAAATCTGAAAAATACTTTTCTTTAACCAAACAATTGAAACTAAGCTGTCGGGCTATTTTTTTCATTCCTTAACGAGTAAAATTCACTCCTAACTGTGAACACAGTAGTAAGTTATCCAATTACTTTTATTCGGTGCATGTAAAATGTATTGCTCACTTGAGCTTGATGCAAAAACCCTCAAATCACAGCCATGAGATGATTATACCGTCTTAACATTTATGGACAGCTTGGTCTTCCTTCAAATATAAAATGTGTGTAATTAAAACAGACAGTTGGACAGTATGGGGCACCTGGCTGCGGTCACCTTTAATAAAGACGAGACTTCCCTCGTCTAATTCCACCAGTGTTTCACTTGCTCCAGTCAACCATTCCCTCCGAATGAGGTCACATTCATCTGACCTGCAGCCATTATTACCCTGTAATCATGTGTTGCTCTGCATGATCACATTTGTTATTTCTCGCTGACAGGCTAATGTTAGAAGAAAGCAATTTCACCTGATGGATGATCAGAACAGCAAAGAGGGGCTGTATCCGCCTCGTGCCTCGCCGATGAATTACGCACCAACGAAAATCCTACAGAAGCCCAGAAACTGAACGTGCCCATACTCACCGCCTTAAAAATACAACCCGTCACCGTATTTCACCCGTTGGGGTATTATTGTGAAGACTTCTCAGCAGTGCCTGGGATGTGCAGGAAGGCCAATTCATTACCAAGGCATTTACTTGTCGCCTTAAATCAAATAAGCTGTCAGTCCTCACATTACCGGCGCGCCATGAAAAATTGTTGATTTACTTTTGAGCAGCGTGGCTTAGACCGACTGATTCATGGCTGTCTGGTGGTTGGTGATCATAGAAATCAATTGGCTGTGGTCGTCTGGCCCGCACTCTGTCCGTTGGCAGCAATGTGGATAACGTGTCCAAGTAGGGCTCCTCAATTTTGCCACTTTAAGTGGAATCAATACTGCTTTCCTAGCAACCGAACATCTCGGAGCACTCGCCTTCCTTAACCCGACTTCCCTCTGCTCCTCAACACAAGCCTGAACATTTCAATCAATATCTGGCCGGAGGCAAAAAAAAACATCTGCAAGGCGAAACAAAAACACGCGAGCTGGCAATGAATGCTTGATAATAGACTGGGAATGGCAGCTGAATTATCATCTGTGCAGGAATGTCAATGAGGCATGACTAACACAATCTAAACGCAAAGTGAATCTCTGTGTAACGAGGACAACTCATTGGATTTTACGGATGCTTTGCACACACGTGTTACACCGCCCAGGAACCGGCTCCATAGTTCAGTTCAGAAAGAAAACCTGCCTGTCTTTTTAACACCAAAACTATCATAAGTTATGCTGCTATAAGTTTAGACTGATGAAAACCACGTTCGATGTGTGACATTCCAAACTTTTTTCTTTTTTTTTTTAAATAATCAACTTTCATGATGATAAACCATAAAAAAAATTAAGTTTTTTCCAAGCTACACCGTTTCACAGCCGATTTTTCCCATAACATGTATTATAAGCTGACATTGGTATAGTTTTATTTATATTGATCCCCCCTCCATGTCTGCATTTGATATGTTTTCGGTCTACATATATTACAATGTTTTCTTGACATAATGCATGTTTTTCTTGTAAAAGTAGAAATCAATTGAATGTATTACTTGTGGCCATCACCAGCCCCCCCTAAGGATAAAAAATGTATTAGGTGAAAAGACTTTAAAAACCCAATTAAAAAAAACAATATTTGCTGTTTGAGATAAAATTCCAATAAAATATGGAATTATTATTATTGTTTTGCACAGGTGATGTTTTATGTCGAAAATATCGTCGGTTTAACTTGATATTTCAATTGAGATATATCAGAAATCAGAAGTCAAGGGTTGGACTATATCGGCATCTCAGATAACGACAAATAGCTAATATCAAACATCAGCCACAGTACCTTTGAAAAGTGAAAGTAACATGACAATAGAGTTCTAATTGTAATGATTCATGTGAGATCCAAAAGCTGTGACATTGATTGAGTCACTATCGGTTTTAAAAGATATCAATAAGGACCTGCTTACATATAGGCATATAGGAAATCTTTACCGAAAACATATAGTTCTTGTCTGAAAAAGGGAATATTCAACTCATTTAAAAAAATTAAAAAAAAAAAAGAAGACAAGAGGAACGGAATCAATCTGATACATTTTAATTGAGGACGACTATTCTTATCACTGTGTATGTTATGCTGCTATAGGTTTATGCATCTGACAACTATCCTCAATGTGATGAACCAGAGATGGGCAACATCTATCAGAGCGGGGTCCACAAAAATATGATTGTCTGATATGTTAGCATTTAAGAATAAAGACCTATCTGTGCATTACAGGAAATAATATAGTTTTGTCTTTGTAGTACTTTTGTGTGGCTTATCTAAGCATTTTTGAGTTTTTAGACATTTTGTGTCTATTTTCTTGTCAATAAGGCACATTTTTGTTGCCTCTGTGTGTTTTTCGAGTGTTTTTGTCATTTTGTGCAATTTCGTTGGCATTTTTTGTGTCTTTTGTTGTTTTCGTATTCATTTTGTGTTTAAGTAGTTGTTTAGTGTGTCTTTATGATCATTTTGTGTACTTTTGTTGAAATTGTATGTTCCGTGTGTTATGTTGGGCTTCATATAACATCCAACTTCATGAATTTTTTTTAGGGGCCGCACAAAATTAGACCGAAGGCAGCCAGTTGCCTATGACTGTAATAAACCAATGAATTGTCTTTGAAATCTGAATGATCTGTAAATAAATACCATGTGCACTAACTTCCCCGCAATTTTTTTACAAAAACTATCTAGACATACTGTAAGTGAAACACAAAAGTCAAAAAGAGAAAGATTTTCATCCCTAAACAGTTTCCCCACATTGGACAAAGTCCTCCCATTCATCACCTCAGTCCATTGTGGATGTATAGCCTGCCCTGGGCGTCCAGGCGGCTCAGATCCATAACACTAAGCTTCTGGCTCGACGCACCTGTAAATTAGTAAAAAATTCCAGCAGCTGATAAAGAGAGCGGCTCCATGAGTGCATCTAGGTGCTTGGCCCCGGGAACGTTGGGATTAATTCCCCCAGGAATGATGAGACACAGTCCTCCATTTCCTCATGCATATTTGACACTCCAGCAGCAAACTCCACTTCAGTCCCTGTTGCAGCTAATGGATGAAGTTTGATGCTGCGCTGCATACGTAATAACCACCGTTCTCACTCATTCACGCTTTTAAGCGACTAAATGCTTCTCTAACACAGCAGCATATCACAAATATCATATGACGTTTGAAAGCTTAGAATCTTTAGTTTTTAACCATATGAACCATTTTAAGACACAACCATCACAGCAAACAAAGTCAAACAAGCTAGCACTCCTCACATTTAAAGCGATGCCATGTCTCAGTGAATCCATACAGTCCATAAAAAGTGGTCTCAAAATCTTCAAAAATTCAAAAATCTAATGAATCTTAACATTTAGTCCAAAACAGTAAAACTGACCGTGTCTTTAAAAATCCTCATTTTTAGATTAATGTTGTAAATTTATGATAAAATCAGGCTGGCGGGAGCTTTTTGCTTCATTTTTGCTGCAGTACCATACATGAACTGCTTACATTGTGAAGAATAATTGCACAACAGAAGAAGAAGAACCAAGTCACATGAATCGAGCGCCAAATAACAAATGAAATCATTGTTGGGTTTTTTTCTTTTTTCTTAAGAATTTTATATTTTGATATTGCTTCGAGATGACTATAATTTATGCTATATAAATAAAGTTGAACTGAATTTGATATATCACTGTGTTTTATGGCACTTAAAATATTATATATATATTATGTACATTATATTAAGAATTGTATTATTTCAAATTAATTTGGGAAAACTGTAATGAAAATTTTTGATCACTGGGGGGCAATAGACTCATGGACTAATATGTATCATGCAAATGACAGCGTTAAAGTATGAGTGCACACCTCAGCTCAGAGCTTCGTCTCCATTTGTTTGTGACGGTGATCTGATCTGGACTGGAATGAAAAGCGTTCGTGCAGATACTACATCACATCTGCAGACTCTGTCCAACCTCTATGGAGGACTCATTGATATCGAGTGCTTGTGTTTCTATACACGGCGTCCTCTTTGTCGGCTCCGATCATCTGGCGTTCCAGAACCATGCGCAGTGTCAGAGACACTTTCCTGTCACGCCAAATATGGAGAGTGACAAGAGGATTGGCTCTGAGAGGCATCGGTGTCTAATCTGCATAGACAGTGATGGGCTAATGGCTCTTTGCATCACAGCTGATTGCATCAGGACGCAGCCAGAATACATCCAACCACCAACCGACTGATAGCGACGGACAGGGGTGGACTCAGCCCTGGCATTTTGTGTCCATACCAGTCCACTACATTACCAGCGACACCATTTAGAAGACGTTATTAAGTCAGTGATGCTCAACTGTCTTAATTTCAATTATTATTCCCCCAGAAAACCTTTTTAACCCCCTTTTACGTATTTCCATTTTGTAACTTCCTTCGTCCATATTTTGCCCCTTTTCAAAAAGTTGACACTTTCTTCAGACTTTCACTTTCTTTTGCAAATATATATCCCTTTTTTTTCAATTTTTGTGTCAATTTTTGCAAGTTGCTTTCTTTAATTTTTTTGGCCACTTTTCATCCAAATAAGCTAAAAGTTGCCAAATCAATACCACTTGTTTCTTTTTTGTTACACATTTTTGCCCTTTTTCACTATTGTTCGCCACATTTTGCACATTTAAGCTACCCTTTGCCATTACATACCACCTGGTTTCTCTTTATTTGCCCATTTTTTTTGGCCACTCGACTGTTTTTGGCCCATTTTAGTCACTTTTCACTCTTTTCTTGCCATGTTTTTTTTTCCACTTTTGGACCATTTTTGGCCACCTGTTACCATGTCTGCCTCCACTCGCTTGTAAAAAAAGAAAAAAAAAATCGTAGCGGACAGGACCGGCCCACTTTGGGTCGACGGCCCACCAAGACGATGCCCGGTACGCCAGATGGCCAGTCCACTCCTGGTGACGGATGCAGTGGGTGGTCCGTGCTAGCAGAGAGATTATAAAGCAAGTGGTCTGCTCTAAAGGTTACAAACATATTACTGATGCTTTTTGAGAAAAATAAGTCCATCCATCTTTTACATTCTACAGTCCATCCCAGGCTTCATTTGAACGCTACAATCATCCAAAGACTGCCTGCAGAGTCTGTCTTTTGTTCAGATCCAACTTTAAAGACACTCCAGAAAGGGGTCAGTGTACGGGGCAGGTAAACAGAGACAGAAATTACCCCAACCTTAGTGCTTACTGGCAAACTGGTTCAAGCAGGACCAAATGAGTTTTTTTTAATTTTATTTCATTTAATTTATGTATTATTATTATTATTATTATTATTATTATTATTATTATATTTTACTTTTCATTTCGCATGAGGGGGTTGAAAGTTCACTTTTTGGTTCAAAGTGGGGAACACTGAAAAATACTTTGAGAACCACTGCCCTATAGTGGAGGATATACTTTAGCCCACACACCATCCTGTAAGCTAGGCTAACTGAGCATCATGTGGTTAGCTGAGATAATCCTGATGATTTTTTTCTGTTTAATAAGCCTGACTGCGAACGCTCCGCTCTTCAAGGTCTTTGTGTGACTCTAACGCAGTAAAGCCTGCACACAACTCTCCTCCTCTCTACTTTCTACTTTCAAGAGCTCATTCAGATTGTCTATTGATTTCAAACAAGGTCTTTGTGACTGTGAGTGAGAGAACCGGTCACATCCATGCTCTTCTAAACAAACCCAGACACCAGCAGCATTTAGACGTCTCAATCGAGACACCAACAGTTTGTTTGGCAGCCTGTGACACGTGTGTAGAAACGTACACGGATTTAACATGTGCCATGAATAATTTAGTGTAATTACTGCTACCCGTGAGGCTAGGTGAGTAATGCACGGCAGGAAAACGCATTGATCAAAACAGAATTTAAACAGATGATTAATGTTTACAGTGCAAGAGGATTCAGTGATAAAGTCAAAGGCAAGGATGAGTTCACCTCCCCATGGGTGTAACCTGGTAATCTGGGACTCGTGTGTAAACACTTGGACATGTACTTACAATGAGGGTTAGGCCGTCCGTAGGGATTTATCACACCTGGTTGACATGTTCAGATACGCTGCGTCCGGCGTAGCACCAAAGAGTCTCCAGTGTCATGGTTATCGCGACGGCCTCTGTGCAGAGGAGGGGGGGGGGCATGATAAGAGTGGAGCGCACACAAACACTAGCAAACAGTGCTACACGCTAACGCAGATGGAATGAGCACACAGTTTATCGGAATATCTGAAAGTGTTGCTGTAGATTGAACATGGGCCATTTCATGCGACCCCCAAAGTAAACACAGAAATAACAGGAAAAATGCACAACGTGACTACAACAACATACAATTATCAGAAGAATACACAAAAAGACCAGAAACACACAAAAATGGACAACAAAAATACACAATTGTAAAACAACAGTCCAGGAAATTACAGAGTAATAATACAAAAACACAAAAATTAACACATATACACAAAAGGACAAGAAACAACAACAAAATGTGCATAAGGACAAGAAGAATAATTCATAAAAAGGACAAAACAGCAAAAATAAACAAGATCAATTAAAAAAATATATACAAATTTTCAGAAAAACACAAAATTACACACTATAGTGATATATATATATATATATAATTATCACAGTATTAATTTTAACCTCCTAAGGAGTAGAGATGGGCGATATTATCGACCCACCCATATTATTGGCTGATATTTGCCATAAAATGTGATATCGATTCCCATATGTATCAGTTATTCCACCGATATTGACAAACTGACAAGTGCTGTTATTATTAAATATATTACTATTGTTCTGCTCAGCTTGTGTTTATTTGTGAATACATCCAGTGACGCATCACATTAAAAGTAGGCTGAACATGTAATTTCCATGAGAATATATCCTGTATCATGTGACCGGTGGGGAAGGAGTTGTAAATCGGAAATTTAGTGTTGGACAATATCGACAAAAAGATAATATTCAACAACCCTACTAAGGAGTGATTAACGTACAAACATTGATATCCACACAAAAGTTCATTAAAAAAATCAGGCACTTTTTGCAAGGAATGTTTTAATCTGCAAATGGAAGGTTTGAATCTGCAAACGGAACGTTATCATCTGCAAATGAAACGTTGAATCTGCAAACGGAACGTTGAATCTGCAAACGGAACGTCATCATCTGCAAACAAAACGTTTTAACCAGCAAACGGAACGTTTCCATCTGCAAACCGAATGTTTTCATCATAAACGAAACGTTTCCATCTGCAAATGGAACACTATCATCTGCAAACAAAAGGTTTTCGTCTGCAAACAGAACGTTATCATCTGCATACAGAATGATTTCCTCTGCAAACCCAACGTTATCATCTGCAAACAAAATGTTTTCATCTGCAAACGTCTTCAATAACATTGGAAAACGTCACTACATCTGTTGCTAGTCGCTTTGTGAGAAAAACAAAGGAGGAGTCTGAGAAGTCGCTAAATTAGCAAACATTGCACGTCTCCCCATTGTGCACAATTTTGAACCATTGATCAAACATCGTATCGTACAGTGAGTTATGCTGTGATTTCCTTAACCTCACCAAAAGGAAGCAGCTATGCTTTAAAAACTGAAATCCATCTCCTTCAGATATAAAAGAAAATTTACTTTCCTTTGTTAAGATTTATTTCCTATTCATGAAATGATTCGCCCCATTCATGAAGAAATAAAGCCACATTCCTTCATCTTCAATACTTTGAAAGAAGCTCCCCTTCAAGCTCTTTGGCTGCTGCTATTTTACTTTAAGGTCTTTTCAATGTTTTGGTGATCTGTAAAGTGAGCAAGAGACGTTTGAAGGACAGAGAAGTGTCACCAGCCCAGTTATGACTTCGAGGTCACACCTTCTACATTGTAAATCACATAGCGCTCAGTCCCTGGAGACAAATAATGCCCATTAAATATAATGTATATGTCCAGTGTGAGCGCTGGAGGAAATGACAGTGCCCTGGGAGACCATCATCCCCCCAGTGTCACCATCACCTCACTGCAAATGTACTCAAGAGCTACAGTAGTGACGAACACAGCTGCTGTTCACCAACAGCGTCACACGTGTTCTTTCAGCAAAACCGTGTGACAAAAGTGGAAAGAATGAATGAGGTGAAAAAAGGGACAAACTACAGCAGAGGGCCACATTATCACCATTTATATAAGCATTTAGAATAAAGACCAATTTGAGCATCAACACGGGAAACAACAAAGGGTTTGAGTCGGTTTTTGTTGTTTCTTTGTGCATTTATCTGTCATTTTGTTTTTGTTGCCATTTTGGGTTTCTGAAAATAATTTTGTGTCTATGGTATTGATTTGTTTTTTTTGTGTTTTATCTGGAGTCATTTTGTGTATTTTTGCCGTGTTGTGAAATTTTATTTGTCACTGTCATTTTTTGTCTTCTTGGAGTCATTTTGTTTGTGTGTTTTATTATGTGACATTTTAGAGTCCTTTTGTGTGTTTTTGGAGTCCTTTTGTTAGTGTGTTTTTCCCAATTTGTGTGTTTTTGAGTCACCTTGTCATGTTGTATTGTTTTTGGTACAGTTTTGGAGTGTTCTTGTGTGTTTTTTTTAAGTCATCTTGTGTATATTTGTTGTTTTGTGTACATTTTGAAGTCATTTTCACTATGTTTGCTGCTATTTTAAGTAATTTTCCTGTCACTGTGTGTGTTTTTCGATTTATTTTGTGCATTTAATTTGGGGGCCACACAGTTAGATTAGGGGACGCATGTGGCCCCCAACCACTTTATTCATGCATAGAAAAGAGAAGGTCAATGCAGCAGGACGCGGACGCACCGGTGAGTGAGAAATTTGGGGGTGGGGACTGGAGCATGCTGGGAGGGTGTGACGACGAGCAAGACAATCCAGCGTCTAAATGATTTCCCTGGTGGAGGAAATCTGCCAAACGATCTGTGCTGCTGCGCTTCATTTATTATGCTAATAGGAAAAGCGTTTGGACGGATCACAAGTTGCATAAACTTAAGTGTACTCCAGTTTTCTGCCATCATGTGAGGAGATGATTCAAAGAATGCATTTTAGCAACTCTATACAAGAATGGAAAGGATTAAACAGAGAAAAAGGAGGTTAAAAAGGTATAAATCTGAGGAGATAAAGGACACGTAAAGCAGGAGTGAGTTCATTCTTTGCTCTGAGCGGAGCTGCAGACGTGTGAAGGAAGCTCTGCATCATAGATGGCATTTGTTCTCCTTGGGCGACGGTCTGACCCAGTCGGCTATCTTCATCCACACTCCATCACCCTAATCCTCCTGGATTACCTCACCCTCAGGGGAGGAGGCACCTCACTCTTTATTAAGGTGACCAACCAACGTTTGGTGGATCCACATGGAACATCAAATCTAAAACCCTGAACAGATAACGGAGTGATTTCAGAGACTGTTTCTCCTGCATTTTGGGAAAGATTGGAGTCGATAGCGCGGATTATTGCCTCTAATCTTCTCCGACTGTTTCCTCAACCTCGACCCATCCATCCATAGTGTACTCTGCTCAGAAAACAACTATTTCCACACAGACATGTCCATTTTTATTGCATATGATCTAATCTTTAGGTGCCTTCTACAGCAGGTCATACAGGCGTACACATGCACCCACAATCTGAACCATGACCTTGACTATCAGCATGACGTACACAACATTAAACAATATCCACTAGGGATGCACCAAAAAGAAAATTATTGGCCGAAAAACCAAAACAAATTATTAGTGGCATTGCATTTATGGCTCTGAATGTTTATCACCCACTAAAATTAAAACATTCCAATTGTATAAAATAATATTAATGTTTCAAAGAATCAATCAAATAAAAGCATGAAAATATTTGTTTAACACTGACATTCCAACAATTAATGCACAATATTTAATAAGATATTGATCCATTCATGTATCAAGTATCAGGCCAGAAAAGGTGCAATAGACATAATAATAATAATAATAATAATAATAATAATAATAATAATAATAATAATAAAAGAGCTGATGCAACAACCACCATAGTAGACTAAAAAGTGAAAGGAAAATACCGATGATGACAAAAACACAAAAAATAGCTGAAAAATACAAAAAAAACAGCAGAATACACAACATTAAAGCAAACAAGTAAAATTTACAGCAAAAATAAAAAAAATTTTAAAAAATTAAAATTAATCATAACACACAAAACAAACAAAAACACACGGGATGACAACAAAACACAAAATAGCACAAAAATACACAAAACATTGGTGACAAATGCATTGAAACACTAAACAATTTCAAAAAGGGAGAATAAGTAACAATTTCCTGCTGGTTGTTGAGCCGTGATTGCAACATGTCATGTTTTTTCTTCTTTCCTGCCAGATTAAGGCTGTTCTAGGGCAACATCAGCAATAACAGAGCGGGAGTGAGTGAAACATGTTTCACATCTCAGACGTTTACAGCAGCTCTTCATTATTTGCTCACAGGCCGTATTCCAGCGGGGGGTGAACGTCTGGGTAAAGAACTTGATTATAAATCTCTGTTATGTAACTATGAAAGTTTGGCTCTTCGAATGTTCACAAAGCACACGCACTAATCCTCCACGTCTCAGCGTCACTCGTCAAGACCGACATGGACACAAAAACGTATTGTATCAGATCTGAGGGTCAAATATTCAACATTTATGAGGTCATTTAAAATGATAATCAGTCTGAGCATCAACACAGGAAACAAAGGGTTTGTTTTATTGTCATATTTCTCTCTACTTGCTTTTTTGTGTTTTTCTTATTTTTATGTATATTTTTGTTGCCGCACTGTATATTTTTCTGTTATAATGTTAGTTATCATTTGTGTTCTTAGACACATTTTTTATTGTCAGGAACTTTTTGTGTTTTTTTGGTGTAAATTTTTGTATGCTTGCAGTTTTTCTTTAGTTTTGAGATTTTGTTGTCATTTTGTGTAAATTTCTGTCAACATGTGTATTATTGTTTTTGTTTTTGTATATGTGCGTGTTTATTTGGAATAATTTTGTGTATTTTTGCTGTTTTGTGCATTTTTTTTGTCATTTTATATATTTTTCTGTCATTCTTTGTGTATTGTTGTTGTATTTCATTTTTGAGGTTTTTCTTTTCCATTTGTATTTTCTGTACATTTTTATGTTTTTTGTGTGGTAATTAGTGTATTTTTGCTGCCATGTAGTTTAAATATCTGTCACTATATTTGTTATTGTCATTTTGTGACTGGAGTCATTTAGTGTGTTTTTCTTGGAATCATTTTGTGTATTTATGGTTTTGTGTATTTTTTTTGTCATTTTATATATTTTCCTGTCATTATGTGTATTGTTGTTGTATTTCGTCATTGTTTAAATTATTTAGAGCTGTGTCACAATGCTATTGGTTTCCTTTGGTTCCTAACCTTTTATAAACAGTATATATATATATATATATATATATACACGAGATGAAGTCACCATGTGGCCACATTAAAGGTGCAGTCTGCAACTCTTATACAAATGACTTTTTGTCATATTAGCTAAAGCTGTAACTATGCAAGGACAGCTTTACATGAAACTAGTAGTTTGTGTGCTTTTAACAAAACATGTTATATCACTGTGATGTTGCTGTCGGGCTAATGTTAGCTTGTTAGCTCCTCTGAGCGAGGCACTTTGGAGGCAGGGCAAGAGAGCAGCAGGGAGGGAGAAATCTGAGAGTTGCGAACTGCACCTTTAAGCCTAGAGATGTTACAACCACAGACTGTAAAATCAAATGGACAACGCACACCCCCGGGGAAGTGAAGCTTTATTTTTAGAGCTCCCCCTGCTGACTGGCTGCAGTATAAGTCATAAACCCCGCCTCCTCATTGATAACAGATGGGATGTGGGTCAAACTGTAAAGTTAAAATACTCACACATTATTTTTTTTCCAAACCTAAACTCTGTTTTGATCATTAGTTATTATCACCCTACTACGTGTTCAGGTGCTCATTCTTTGCTGCGTAACACATCAGGGCAGTACGCTAAATGGGCGGGGCGTGTTAGCAGGACTCCTCCCGCTGCAAGATGGCAGCGCCCCAAGCGCTGTATTTTGGCTTCGAGAACGTTGAGTGGCGTTAAGCTTCTCTGTGTTTTCCTCTCTCCGCCATTGTTCTTCTTCGCTGTTAACTTGTATAAAGTAGGTGGTGCAACCCCTAGCGGTCAATGTAAGGTACTGCAGCAGGAAGAAGGCAGGAAGTGTCCGCGGGCTGGATTTTATCATTCATTTACAAGATTAAATGACGCGTCAATGCTATAAAATCTGCGTCGACGAATTTTTGTAGTTGTCATAATCAAGCTGGGTTTAGACCTTCGTGAGACAGGTTAGTTTTACCCTCCTGATGATGTGTTGTTGCAATAGTAAAGAGAGAGACAAGCTTTGATGTAAATTTTCTGTGTACAAAACAGGGGACGGGACTTGGATAAGCAAACTGCTTCTCTCGTCTCCTTTTTCGGCATGTACAAAAAAAAAAAAGAATAACAAAACTTCTGTGAATGCAACCATGTCGGAAATAAACTGAATAAATAAATAAATAAATAAATTATGTCGACTCATCGTTGCAGCTTTAATATATATATATATATGCACACACACGAGTAGACGCCATGTGGCCACATTAAGCCCAAAATTGTTACAACAAACATTACAACAACATGCTATAGCTTAAAGGCATCGTGTTTTCCCTTGATTCTCTCTCTCTTTCTGACATGAGCAGAGACAGTGACTAAATAGGTGCAGAGTCAAGCCATAACTCTTGAAAAATCAGTGCTGAAAAGCAGCATTACAGTACTTTATGAATAGTTTAATGCACTCATTAGCCAGAGTCCTTCAGCAGATGCTGCTTTATTCTGAGAGTGCACGGCAGATGGAGCTTTTGATTGTTGTTGCAGAGTTTTTTTTAGTTTTTCTTTTTTCTTGTGCTGCCTCGGCTACCAAACAAAAGGCGAGTCTCATAGTTTCTATAAAACATTGTGACAGATGACGGCTCCATTGGAAGCTTTTAGTGTCTGTCATCAACTCAACTAAACTAAACTGGGATGTTTGGTGGTTTTCTCTGACGTTTTTACTTTTCTTGCTGCCCGTTGAGTTCAATTAGAACCAAGGTTTGTACTGAAGGCCAAAACGGTGCTGTCCATCCCAAACGCCCAGACATAGGCAACTGGTGGTCTGGGGTCCACATGTGGACCTCAGTCTAATTTTGTGCGTCGCCCAAAACCAATCCCCAAAAATTGTATTTCAAGAAGCTGGAAGGAATATAAAGCCCAGCATAATACACAAAATAACTTTCAAAACACACAAATCAACAACAAAAATGCAAAAAAGTATACAAAAAAATCCATAAAATACACAAAATGACAACAGAGACAGACACAACAACCAAGAACACAAAAACTAAAAGAAAACAAAACTACAGACAAAGACAAAAAAAATAATAATAAAGATTTATGATTCTGGCTTTACAGGGTTAAAGCTTCGTCTTTGCTACTTTATCTTACAAACCTACAGATCACACAGGTTTTTTTTTTTCTTTCTTGTGCATCCTAATGACGTATGGGATGGTGCTATTTATCATGAGCCATGTTTATTAATTTTCTTGGATTACCCAGCATGAGCTAATATCACTGGATAAAGGCATTATGCTAATGGTTTTGAGGCTTCGCTGCACATGAAGCCCCAGATGCTTCACCCATCCACCCTTCATGAGCATCTGCGACGAGTGTCTTTAATAGGATAGGAGGTCGATTCCTCTCCCTATTCTTGTTTTTGTGTGGAAAAATCATGGTTTATCGTGTTGGGTTAACAACGTGAGATGATGAGGAACAGATGTAGAAAATAGCATGAATAGATAGATAGTGTGGAAGGGTCTCTGTGTAGATATAAAGAATGTGAGTAAGGAGGCACATTTTTCTACAAGCGAAGTCTTTAGACCGTTGGAACGAGGGAATTTGATGATACGATACACGATTCGTATGTAATGATACAATATATTGCAATACTAAACACCATGATATACACTGCGATATATCGCACAATCAATAATTCTAAATTTCACCTTTACAAGTACAAAATGGTAAGAAATACAATTTATTTCATTTTTTTGCTTCTCTTTTTTACTTGCAATAACAAGTAAATGGTAACTAACTGTAATACAAGTATCAATATATCGAAAACAAGTGGTATGTTTATCAATCTGTCAAATAACATTTTTCAAAAAAAGTTTACCTTTTGCTTCTACAACAGATTTTAATTCAGTTAAGTTCTTAAATTCTTATCAAAGTGCCCAGTATGTTTGATGAAAATAAAATGCCATCATCTACGAAGCTAAAATACGGAGTGAGGTCGTTTAACAAGTGGTTCACTGACACCTAGTGGCCGAGTGTTTGCCTGCTATGCATATGTTAGTGCAATAAATGGGTTTTTCATTAAAAACATGATTCAATGTTATAGTAAATTATCATCGTGCAGTGATATATCGTGATATGATGGCAAATCTATTTTTTTCTTACACCCTTATTTGGAACCATTGGTGTAAACTTATTTCCGGGTTGATTTAATAGTACTTTTAAGACCTTTCTCCAGTCAAAACCAATGTTTGACTGGAGAAAAGGTTCAGCCTTCACTCACACAATGGCATTCATTAAAAGGTAGAACAATAAAATAAAATATCAAAGAAAAGTCCACACGATCTACTAGACATCCGATTATTATGGTTTGTTTTATGTTTTCCTATTCCCACTGAGGTTAAACGGTTAAAGTTAAATTAAAGCAAGGTTACTTTTCCAACTGCGGAAATGATTGTATCATTAATGCAAGACTATTATTGTTTATCGTATCGTGACCTCAGTGTATCGTCTCAACCCTACAATTCATGCCATACCAGGCATGTTTATCACCTAAAGTCAGGCACATTTGAAAGAGGCGGGCCTAAACCCGGTGCAGTTATATAGTATTTGTGAAAAACAAGGTGATTACAAAGACTACCTGCAAGAATTCTCCCTACAATAAATCAAGACATGTGCGAGTGCTATGGGTCCAAAACAAAACCCAACACAATCATTGAAGTGTTTTCATCATTCTGCTGCGACCACAAACAAACAAAGGTACAATAATGACATTCTTCATTCGTTTGTCGCACATTATAATTCAGAAATCTGCACAATCACAAGAGAGACGACCAGGAGATGGACAAGCAGGTCCACGCGCTCCTTACCATCTGTGGCAAGGACGAAGTTTGGTACGTTTCTCCTGCGATGAGCAAGATTTCAAAAGGAAGTGAAACTCAGACATCAAGGAGCCACTATAGGTGCAAATATAGTTCAAATACAAACAGTGACTTTTAGGTCAGTTACGTCAGGTCGGTTCCTCAATTACTCGACCAAGTTTTGTCTGAAATGGTTCTGGATCGGGCACTCCATCGTGATTTTAATAAAAGAAATGGGGGTACCCATAAATTTGGACCTACTGTATGGTTATTAATGCAGATTAAAATGTCTTCCAAGCCTTTAAAGTGTGGATGATCGTGGTATTATCATCAGGATCATTGATCCAGATAACTGACAATCTCTGATAAAATGGAGATTTGGTGCTTGGTGGAGGTTTACTCTCAAATTGCTGTTGTGTTTTGGTTGTAACGTCATGCTCGTACTCAAATAAAAGGTTCTCATGTTTTGTCTTTTCTTTATCAAAAACCCTCTTAATATTTTGGGGCTTGTCCAAGAATCTAAATACATCTAATAACGAGGTAAGCGCAGAAGTTTCCTTCTGAATATTTATGTTAGAACGCAGTGCCTTAGCCTTTAAATGCATGACTGGATAAACTGTTACATTCTTAATTGGTGGTAATTATTGATACAATTCTATTTTTTTTTTTTATAAAAGAAAAGTTAAGGATGGTCCACATTGGATTCTATTCTGATTTTAAAGAAAAGTAAATGCTGTATTTTCAAACATTCCCAAACAGTTTCGATAATGATCTTTTTCACCTGATAAGAAGTCCGTTTGAAAGCTTTGCACTTTTTGATAAAAGCACCTGAGATACATTAGTAAAAATCTTCTCAATCATTTTTTTCAAATCCTTTCCATTGGAAAATCGGCTTCCCGCCAATTGTTGCCTTTCTTGGAAGGAATGGAAAAGATTTAGCCTGAAAGCTTTTCTTAATGGAAAGACTTTGGGTGATGCCACCAGAAGAAAAAGACCTTAAAAAACCTGGGTGAGGATCACGTAGAGGTTAGATTTGGAAGTCTGGAAATGCAAACAGAAGAAGGATCTGATGGAACAATAGAGAGGCAGTGGCTGTTTAAACCATACACATCTAAAATGTGTTTAAAAACTTCTCAATAGATGCTAATCAGGTCAACGTGTGATTACTTTACACTGCATTAGAAAGGAATAAAGGTGATGATGCACAATGAGGGATGTAATTAAATCAACAAAGGAAGCAAGCTCTTTAATTTAGCTCCGACAAAAAGTCAAGCGTCAGTGAGACGTCCCACAGTAAAGCCCAGAGACATGTCTGTTAAGTGGAAATGAGTTTGTGCTTTATGAAGGGCGGAGGATTTAGTGTCGTTCTTTCTTTTTGGACATCGGGGTATTAATATGTGAGCCCTTCCATCTGGACTGAGGAAAGCTAGAGGACACATTTAAAATACTCCCTGATCCTCATAATCCTCCTGGTGGATTATTATTATCATCATCATTCTTAAAGATGTTTGTAGAAAACATGCTATTTGCACCGACAATCACTGAACCTCACACCCTATTATTCCTGTTCAGGGTTTCCTGGTGCCTTTTTCATGTTCTAGGTCGGGGGTCCCCAATCCTGGTCCTCAAGGGCCACTATCCAGCATGTTTTAGATGTTTCCCTCTTCCAACACACCTGATTGAAATGACCAGGATCGTTATCAGGCTCCTGCAGAGTTTGATGATGAGTTCATCATTTGAATCAGGTGTGTTGGAAGAGAGAACCATCTAAAACATGCTGGATTGTGGCTCTTGAGGACCAGGATTGGCCACCCCTGTTCTCGGTGGAACATCGAAGTACCCGCAGAAAACCCAAGGAGAACTTGCAAAATCAGTGTTCAACCCAGGACTTTCTTCCTTCTTATTCAAGACTTAAACAAGTTTGTTAACAAAGCTGCCAACATTGAGTTTTTAAAGGTCCAGTATTATTTTTCACCCATCTCCAATCATTCTAAGAACCCCAACAACATGGAATTTGAGGATTATTTTCCCAAACTTGCCTGTTTTCTGTAGTTTTAGCCTCTGAAAAGTCACTTTCAGACCGTTCCTAAAAACAGGCTGTTTTTTGGACCTTCATGCACATGCTTATCACAGCAGCAGCAGTAAATCATCTATAGCCTTTCTTCTCCTCCTCACCTCTTCTGACCACAGAAATAGTCTATTTAAGGTGATAAGCTATTGTTTTGTCCTAGCGCTGCATCAGATCATCCCATAAAAGCGAAACGAGGCGGTATAACAAAATAACTAAAAGCACAGGAATAATCCATTTAAGACAATAGTCCATTGTTTTGTCCGACCGTTGCGTCACATTGGGTCGCAAACACGTCAGATCATCCCGTAAAGGCGATACGAGGCGATATAACGCGATATTAACGTTGCTCTTTGGATTATCTGTAAACTGAACGTAAAGATTAACTGTTATATCAACCTGCCTTCACTGTTTGTTTTACCTGTGAGGTAGTTTGAGAGGGAGGAGCTCACATTCTTATAGGGTAGGAGGAGCCAGGATTATCAGGAGGAGGAGTTTCCGCCTAAGGAAAAATCCAACTGGCCCATTAGAAGCTGACTTTTTACAAAATGTGAAATAACTAAGGCCTTTCTGTGAAATCACAGAACTTACTTTCTTAAACAAAAAAAAGAAATATAGCACAGAATACATATTTCTACCTACATGTTTTGGGACACACTTTCATAATATTTTTTCCCATTAAACGGTTGGTTAAATGTGTTGATGAATAAGCAGACTTGTCAGTTATAGCAGAAAACCTTGTGCTACAAAATCTTGTGAGACTACTTAAGAATAAACTTATTTACAAAAATTATTCCATTCAGTCTCTATTAAGCATTTTGTCATGATGTTTAGTTTTTTTTGCAATAACAGCCTTTTTAAGAGTTAATAAAATATGGGTGAAACTTGGGGAAATTTTGTTTTCCCAACCAAACGGAATCAAAAATAGATGAAATAATAATGAAATCATTTAAAATATGTCTGTAGTGTTGGGGAAATGTTCATGAGTATAACTTAGCATCTGTTCTGCTTCTGGTTTTGGTGCATCACTAAAAACTCATTAGCTCAAAGAACTGTATCTATCTATTTTGCTAACACAGCCAGCGACGACCATATAGCCGAGATGATAATTCAATTCCACTTTATACGTGCAACAATAAGTCATCGCATAGAGTTGGTGGTTTTTGAAGATTCTCTAAACCTTTGGAGTTTCTTCCTGTAAGTATTTTAGAGGAACATCCATGTCTAGAGAGAGACTCCACACTGCTTTCAGCCCTGATTAATGAGCACTTCCTATGAGCAATCTGTTTATTTTGTTAACTTGAAGGAGGCTTCAGTCAAATTGACCCGTTTTAGGCTGAGTGGATGGTGCGTCGCATTCCTAACGAGACAGACTTTTGACTTTACCTGCACTGTTGGGGGGAAGGTGGAAAACTTTAGAATAATTATATATATATCTCGGGAAAGTCAGCAGTTTCTATTTCCTCGTCTCTGCCTTCGAACAACGGAGACTCCTGGCACTCAAATGGCTTCATAATGAATTAGTCAAGCTCGGAAATGAAAAGTTTCTGTCAGCTGGATGGCAGGCGGACCTGTTTGCACAGCTGTGACGAGGAGACGAAGATGAAATGCTCGCATGCTGAATTTCTAACTAGGTTATTGGTCACTCCTCTCTCTCTCTCTCTGTTCTCTCTTTCTCTCTTTGCAATTTTTCTTGTTTCGAGGCAAAGTGTGTGATTTCTGCTCAATGCCATTTGGTCTTTTCTTTCTGATTTCACAAGAAACATTTTGGTTTCTCGTTTCCCTCATTTTGCATTAATTAGCATCAACCAAATGACTGTGTTGATGGATGAGTGAAAGCCTGTTTACACTGTAACAGTACAAGGTCACAATATGACCTTGTATTGCATAAGTGCACAGCTTCTTCTCAGCAGCGTAGCCAGAATCTCCTAAGTTTGTGGTTGATTATGAAACTAGCTTTATTTTTTCCATTTTGTTACCCATTTTCACGTCATTACAGACTATTAAACTCACCTGCATCCTGACAACAAGCTTGATACGATTTAACTGTTGTCTTTATTTTCAAATGTATACACAGTAAAAATGTACTGAAACAAGCAAGAACTGAGATTATTAGGGATTTGACATAAAAACGTTTGCCACACATGCTAAAGCTATCGTTAGCCCAGTTGTTTTATGGCAGAAAATATTCTGTGCATGTGATATTGTCCCAAAACGTGTGTATGAGTATTTAGTCTGTCATATTATAAAGCTATTTCCATTTCAGATGGTGAAAATTAATTCAATAAAGTGTAAGTTTCAGCATTTAAGGTTTCAGTCCCAAGCTACGTCTCACAAATAAAAAAAAAAACCTGCAAAAAATGAAGGTTGGGGTTTGTTGCAAAATAATAATAATAATAATAATAATAATAATAATAATAATAATAATAATAAAATAAAACATGAAGATTTTTTTGTTAAAAAATTCCAGAAATTTCCTATGTTGAATGTTGATTTTTCAAATAATAAATATAGAAGGTAAACAGCTAGCAGCTCCATGCTAAACATGTAGTAGCTACTACCTCAATGCTAAACATGTAGTAGCTACTACCTCAATGCTAAACATGTAGCAGCTAGCACCTCAATGCTCAACATGTAGCAGCTAGCACCGCAATGCTAAACATGTAGCAGCCACTACCTCAATGCTAACATGTAACAGCTAACACCTCATTGCTAAACATGTAGCAGCTAACACCTCAATGCTAAACATGTAGCAGCTACTACCCCAATGCTAACATGTAGCAGCTAGCACCGCTTTATGCTAAACATGTAGCAGCTAGCACCTCAATGCTAACATGTAGCAGCTAGCAACTCAATGCTAACATGTAGCAGCTAGCAACTCAATGCTAACATGTAGCAGCTAGCACCTCAATGCTAAACATGTAGCAGCTAGCACCTCAATGCTAAACATGTAGCAGCTACTACCTCAATGCTAAACATGTAGCAGCTAACAACTCAATGCTAAACATGTAGCAGCAAACACCTCAATGCTAAACATGTAGCAGCTAACACCTCATTGCTAAACATGTAGCATCTAACACCTCAATGCTAAACATGTAGCAGCTAACACCTCAATGCTAAACATGTAGCAGCTACTACCTCAATGCTAACATGTAGCAGCTAGCACCACTTCATGCTAAATATGTAGCAGCTAGCACCTCAATGCTAACCTGTAGCAGCTAGCAACTCAATGCTAACATGTAGCAGCTAGCACCTCAATGCTAACATGTAGCAGCTAGCACCTCAATGCTAAACATGTAACAGCTACTACCTCAATGCTAAACATGTAGCAGCTAACAACTCAATGCTAAACATGTAGCAGCTACTACCTCAATGCTAAACATGTAGCAGCTAGCACCGCAATGCTAAACATGTAGCAGCTAGCACCTCAATGCTAAACATGTAGCAGCTAGCACCTCAATGCTAAACATGTAGCAGCTAGCACCTCAATGCTAACATGTAGCAGCTAGCGCCTCAATGCTAACATGTAGCAGCTAGCAGGGACAATGGTCCTAGTGGAGCAGACAGATAGCATCGTCTGACCCAACTGATCAACTGTTATGTAGAAAGAATATTTCAAACTAAATTATTATTTTATTTCATGATATCCACAGATATTCTAACTATTTTACACTGTTCAGTTTACAATTCTCTAGAATGTTCTGGACTAAGTGCTGTTTGTTTATTTTAATACACAAAAACACATTTGTTTTTGAAAGTTTAAAAAAACTCTGAAAAAGCATATTGAACATGATGTTAGTAGAGGAATCACATTCACTACAGAGGAACAATGGTGTTTTCTCCAGATTTAAAAAAAAGTGTAATAAATGTTTTCAAACACTTATCTTTAATCTTTAACACTAATCTGCTTTAATATGGAGCTGGTTCTTTTCTTTCTATTCTATCAGATGCTGGATTGTTTCTGTGGTAATGAACCTTCTTTTAGCCCAACATGGGTGAAATACTTCCCGTATTATACATGAGCATTGAACCCCCTCCATCCCATCACCACCATCTCACATCCCTGTCCACAAACTGCAGCTATTTTCCAAAGCGATCTCAGGGGATAATGGCGCCCACAAATCATCCACAGGCTGCGAGGACCATGAAATTGATGTACCTTCATCTTAAAACAATGGACGTGTCACACAAAGGGCCTCATGATGTTATGACTTCAGTAGCTGTCAGGACGGGTTGGAGGAGTTTGGTTTCAGGAGAGGAAAAGAGGAACGCGATGGGAAAACTGACCTATGAGCATCACGGGAACACAGAGAACCATAAACAGCATCCCAGACCAGTCATATAACCATTAACACATCCACTATCTACTGGTAATATGGAAAACTAAGTTTAGGCTTTCACCCAGGAGGAAACCAATGGTTCCTCCGATGGTTCCTCCAGCTCCATGATAACAGAGCCACACTAACACTAAAGGGCTGCTCTATAAACATAGGTCGCTTTTTCATCAGTATTAGAATGAATTGAGTGAGTTTTTAACTAAACTGTAACTGTAGATGTTTATGCAAACTATGATCTCCATCTATAAGCAGCACATTCATTTCTCTACAAGCAGCAATAAATATATAATTTACTAAAAAATGTTTTGTTTTCTAAAATGACTCTTTAATGCTTATATACATCCAAAAATGATGACAGTAACAGAGTAACCTAGGGGACGATGGATGGTAACTATAGTAACACATCGTTAAACAACATTTGGGATCCAACACGCTTTGACCATCAAAGGCTTTTCAACTTTTAAACACATCTAACTTTAAATTAAATTAACTCCAGAAATAAAACTGTTAACAGTAAAGGAAAAGTGCTGAAGAAAAGACAACCATGTACCCATTAACTATGTACATGCTAAAATAAACAGCAACTTTTAGCAACAAAACAGGTTTAAAAAACAAATTATTTTTTTTAATATTTCTTTTGACCAGATTTAGAGCAATATTTGTGAAATTTGTGATATTTCATTTCTCGTAAAAATATGTCATGTAGATTTAACATTTAGATTTAAAATTAAATATTAAAGATTCGTTGTTTTGGTACTTCTTGTGAATTTGCATATTAGCTAAATATTTAGTTTCACCCGTGACGTTTAGATTTAATATTTAGATTTAAAATTAAATATTAAAGTTTTGTTATTTTGGTACTTCTTGTGAATTTGCATATTAGCTAAATATTTAGTCTCACCCGTGACATTTCGATTCAACAATTATATTTAAATGTAAAATTCAGATTTAACATTTAGATTTAACATTTATATTTAAAATGTAAAATTCAGATTTAACATTTAGATTTAACATTTATATTTAAATGTAAAATTCGAATTTAAAATTTAGATTTTTACATTTCGATGTAATATTTAACATTTAGATTTAACATTGACATTTTTATGAGAAAATAAGAAAGAAATCACAAATATTGCTATAAATCTGGTCGAAGGTAACGTAAAAAAAACATTATTTTCATTTATTATTATTTGGGGGGAAAGACTTCTATAAAACCTTAACTGACTGTTACGTTACACGCTGACTGAGTTAAAATGAAAATCATGCATTTTTTAAACACCCTCCATAAGACACATTCCCTGCAGCTCTAATCAATTCCACCTGCACTTGTTGACATTTTGCATAGGATGTGCACAGGTTTAGCTGCATGAAGGGATTAAAAAGCCTCTCATGTGCTGCAGAGAAACGGGCGGCGAGCGGAGAGCGTGGCTTGATTGGAAATTGATTGACTCGTGGGTGCTACACCTGCTTCTCGGAAACAGTTCGGAGAGGTTTGATGCATTTTTCAATAACTGGTGAAGGCCTTTTATTCACAGTGAGGAGAATGTGCAAAGTTGCTTCAAACAGAGCGGGGGGAGGGCGGGGTATCTTTGCATGACGGATGCAGCTTCTCCTTCGCAGTAGGGGTTGCAGGAACAAGCGGACACTTGGTTTATGTAGGGTGACCATATTTTGATTTCTCAAAAAGAGGACACTTGTTCTGACCTCAGCGTACTCAAAAAGTACTCCACGTTTTCTTGAATCTACCTTGTAATGGCAAAATACAATATAGTTGTTATTGTCCATAAAGTACAAAAACTAATTTATCTTTTAAAAAAATCTGAAATCAGTGGTGACTCAGGTCATTCACCTTCAGTACGTATTATAATAATCTCATAGGATATGAAGGTTCTCAGAGAAGAAGAACTTCACGTTTGGAGAGTTGGAGGAACGTAAACAACGACTGGAAAAGAAAGCTCGTGGAAATACGGGGGAAAAAGACTGTGAAGAGGAGTAACAGCAGGAACAATGACTGCAGACGAGAACACATCACAAAAAAAAAAAAGGGAAGAAACGAGGTTGGATGTAAAATTATCTGTGTTCAAATTAGGGGACGGATCTAGATAAGCATAATGCTTTTTTCCGTCGCCCTTTCCGGCATGAAAAAGGACAAAAAAAAAAAACAATGATGTGATTTTGCTCTGAATGTCAAATGAATTTCTGTGAATGCAACCATGTCGGAAATGAACTGAATAAATAAAATAAATAAAATATAAACCTTAAAATCTCTTAATCATTGAAACAATATGAGAAACATTTCTAAAACTGTAACAAAAAACTCAAGGCTTACAAAACATTAAATAATCATTAAATATGCACTACAAGAAATAATCTTTCCAATTAAATTCACCGCTATTTGGTCTCTTTTAATCTCTCTCTTTTTCTCTTGGACTTTGGTTATCTTCTGTTTGCCTCGTGTCTGACGATTTCTTCAAAACAAAGTAGCATCTTTAAGGTCCCGTACTACGAAGCTAGATTCGCGCTAACTTCCGGGATTTAATCTGTGTGTGCTGGACTACGAAGCTGTCTAACATCTTACGCAGCTAAATCACCATGGTAACTTAGGCTGAACGACTAGCCTGGTCGGGACAAGGTTTTGTTCTTGATAAGATCTGAGTGAGTACTAAAGCCCCGCCTCCTGACCAATCAAATCTCTTAGAAATTGACCTGTCCAATAAAAGGAGGATCATTGTGAACACGTCACTGTGTGGATCTGATGCGACGCTGACAGAGAGAATATTTATCCTTTCATTTACCAATGACATCCTATAGGAAACATATAGATTTATATCTGATAGACTGACCTACATTAGTCAGATGATAAAGCCTGCATGCGTCAGACGCTTTCAGACTGATAAATAAATTAATTCATTATTTCATGTATTCTGGGATGATGCAAAGAGCCTCAGTTCTGTAGATCAGTGATTCTCAACTGGTGGGTCGGGACCCAAAAGTGGGTACCAGTACTGGGTGGGTCGCAGACAGCGGGTCAAAAATAAATAAACACTTAATGTCTTTCATGCTGGACCATTGTTTTGAAAGAAACTTTTTTGACAGGCATGCTGTGAAATGCATGTTGCACACAAAAATATATAGATTTATGTTTTAAAATAGATTATGTAGGTGTGTTTTCAACAGCTTTTTTGAAAAACTAAACTTGGTCTGAATTAATGACCGTGGCAAAATGTAGATAATATAAAACAAAAATATATTCCACCTTATGATGTAGGCTGATCTGTATGAACGCAGCATCAGAGCCACAGACAAGTTAAAAGAGAAAGTGAAACTATTTATTCTCCATTTATAATCTCACTAATTAAACATTAACACTCATTAATTCCTGCATTAATTACTTCCTGCTTTTACTGCAGCAACAATGTTGTTTTTGGTCTGAATTTTGTATTTTATTTCTTCATATTTTTAAAGAATTATTCCTTAATTATGATGTAAGTTGCTCTCCAGTTTCTCTGTGATTGTGATTGGTCTGACGCTGTAATCTCCTCCTCTGTCACTAGAGCGCACACACAGCTTCTGACTGACAATGTTTGGTTAGGTGAAGCTAATGGATATAATTATCTAGCTTCGTGGTATAGGCCCCTAATGATGTAATTTTAATCACGTGTGACTAAAATTACAGTAATTAACCATATTAAAGAACAACTCTTTAGCTTTCAGAAACTGGTGGAATTTTACGGTATTTGATACTAACATGTTCCCGAGATGCGTTCAAGGTCTCTGGGAAACCTGGACAATTTCATTAACTTGTAAAAAAAATCCCCGGACAAGACATGAAAAGAGGACATGTCTTTCTAAAACCGGACGTACTGTATGGTCACTCTAGTTTATGGGAATTATTTTTACAACAAAATCCGTGCTAAAGTGTTGAATAGACAGAAGGAATCCCTGGCGTCTCTTTATGAGGTGACACTGATTGTTACAAACTGAAGTTGATGTGTAGTGGTTGGTTTCAGGCTATATAGCTGTGTCTGTTGTGAGAATTTAAGCTGTAAATGCTAATGTATTTCTTTTTTTCTTTCTTTCCGAAAATGAACCACAGATGTTCAACCTCAATTTTTAACAGCTGGTTTACTTTTATTGAAATGATCCTAAAACAGGAATTGTTTTTTCTACTCTCTCCAAACACTGAGACAACTGAATGGGAACAGATTCACCAGGAGGAACTCCAAAAACATGCAACGCAACTCCAAGTGTACAGAGAATGACCAAAAAACCCACAAAAATACACAAAATAAAGAGAAGAAACACAATATTTATGCAACAACACACACAATGCCTCCAAAACACAAGATACCTCTAAAAACACACAAGATACCTCTAAAAATATACAAGATACCTCTAAAAATATACAAGATACCTCTAAAAATACACAAGATACCTCTAAAAATACACAAGATACCTCTAAAAATATACAAGATACCTCTAAAAATACACAAGATACCTCTAAAAATACACAAGATACCTCTAAAAACACAAAAGATACCTCTAAAAATATACAAGATACCTCTAAAAATACAAAAGATACCTCTAAAAATATACAAGATACCTCTAAAAACTCAAGAGCCTTTGCCTCCAGAAACACACAAAACTACTTCAAAAATGAACAAATAGACAAAATAGACAAAAGTGTATCAATCTTAGCGAAAGGTGCAACCAAACACCAGAAAGTGTTTTTTTTTGCAGCCACCAAAATAAATAGACAGAATGAGTCAAAAAGAACTCCATCTTAAAAGGTCACATGACTTGAACTTTAGAAATATTTCTTCAAGTTTCTACACAAAGAGTTTTTACTTCATTCTCACTGTGATTTCTTGTTTTTCTTCACAGACAATGAAGTTTACTGTGTTCCCTTTGATATAACTTCCCTCTGCACCCGCCATACATTACATGTAGGTCAACCATTGTGTGGACACAACCTCCAAAATGTAGCTCTAGCAGAGTGTGGGGGGGGGGGGCACACTGGCATCAGTAGTGAATGTGAACAAAGCAAAAGATAAAAGATAAACCTAGAGTTCCCAGAGTGACATCACAGTGTTTGTACTGGGTATTCAGGGTTCTCACCAGGAATGTTTCACAGCACAGGGGATCGTGTGGCGTGCAAACGAGCACCATTGGAGTAGAAAAATTTAAAATGTAAAATTCTCTGAGGGACAAATTTTGTGAAGTAAAGCTAAAGTTTTTATTATTATTTTTTTTAATCTTTGTTCCAGCCTCACTTAAAAGCTAAAAGTTATTTGTTGAATTGGTGATGATGAATGTAGCTTTATACGTATATATATATATATATATATATATATATATATATAAAGTTCTAATTATATTGGACGGTGCACACAGGCAGCATCAGGGGCAGCTAAAGGGCTGCAGGGGTCCTCAGGTGAAAAGTAGAGCATCCGTGCAGATCGCCTGTATTAAATAAACAGTGCGGCTGATGAATGTGTTTCTGAGATTAAAAACATAGTTAAAACAACCCGTGCACATCTGGAAGTCCCTTTTGTGTCCAAGTGTGCAACAATTATTACGACTGTACCGATTAAATAAGGATAAAAACAACAGAAAATCCAACCTACGTTGCTGAAAACAGAGCGTAGGGGGCGTCATCGCTCCGTAGGGGAGAAAAATTACAACGTCGGGGGCCCCTACGCTCAGCAGTGCTGGCGAGGAACCCTGGGTGTTAATTAATGAGAGTGAGTCTGGAGGACTGACAGAGACTCTGACCTACGGAGGAAACTCAGGGAAACGCACATGACGTACGTCAGACAGACAGATGTGCACACCTCTATGAAGGAGCACAGCAGTGCTGTCAGAGGGGTCAGTGGGGGGGGGGAGAGCATGTCATTTGTCATTACTACTGACAAGCAGACAAGCTCTCTCCTGTTTGATTGGCTCATCATGCCTGTGGGCGTGGCCAAGGACACTCACACCAACATGTTAATTACACAAAACGAGTCCTAAAAAACACGATAAACCTCCAGAAACACACAAAAGTATTTAAAAAATGAACAAAACAATAGATATACACAATATTACTCTAAAAACACACAAAATGACATGAAAATACACAAAATAAGACACATTATGCCTCTAAAAACATGTAAAATTACTCAAAAATGAACAAAATACACAAAATGACATGAAATACATAAAATCATTCTAAAAAAAGAAGAAATGTCAATATTAACACAAAACGAGTCCTAAAACACATAATATGATTCCAAAAACTACAAAAGTATTTGAAAAATGAACAAAATAATAGAAATACACAAAATGCCTCCAAAAACACACAATATTATATTAGAATGCATAAAATGACATTAGAAAAAAAACACAAAACTAGTCCTAAAACCCCACAATGTCTCCAGAAACACACCAAACAACGGTAAATCAATGAGTTATTTCCTGCATTATTGGCCGTTATTGTAAACGTGAATGTTGATCTCACACACACACACACACACACACACACACACACACACACACACACACACACACACACACACACACACACACACACACACACACACACACACACACACACACACACACACACACACACACACACACACACACACACACACACACACACACACACACACACACAGTGATAAAAGTGGCACATCTCAGATCTTAATGTACACATTCAGTTGTATTGTGTGTTCTCATTGGTCACTGCTGTGTGTCTGGGAGCAAAATGCAAACCTAGAGTCATTACTTCAGCTTTTCTACACCATCCGCCCCATTATTGGCAAACAGGACCAGTGCTGTGTGGAGATGGAGAGAATGATGGAGGAGGGAGTCGCACCGAGGCTGTGGATGGTGTGGAAGACATAAGGAGTAAAAGAGGAACCAAATAAATCACTGACCAGCAAATAATTGGAGCAGGAGCGTCTCCGCACCATGAGAGGTGACACCAGGAAGTGCAATTAACTCAGGAGGAATAAGGACAAAGCTGCTGTGATCAATCTGCTTAGCTCAGCAATCATCATTTAACCTGTATGACTGAACCAGACTCGCACCCACAACCTCTGGGAACCGACGTCTGCACTCTCACTAGCAGAAGAATCCGTGTATCATTCGTTTTTCATTATGTAACAAAATCATGAAAAACAAAAAAAAAAAAACACTCATTATTTGATATTTGTTTACAAAACAACACAAATGCACAAAAACCAGAACAAAAATGACAAATACACACAAAAACTATGAAAAATGTGCAAAAAACAAGAACAAAAATGAGAAATATACACAAAAAAACAATGAAAAACGCACAACACAACACAAGTGCACAAAAACGAAACAAAAAATGACAAATGCACACAAAAAACAAGAAAATGCACAAAAACAATAAAATGCACAAAAATGAGTACAGAAATGAGAAATTGCAAATGCATGAGATCAAAAAACTATGAAAAACACACAAAACACAAATGCGCAAAAACGAGAACAAAAATGACAAATACACAAAAACGAAAAACACACAAAACAACAAAAACAAGAAGAAAAATGAGAAATACACACAAAAAAACAAGGAAAAACAATCAAAGCCTTTGATGTGTGTGTGTTAATGCTCAGATTGGTTTTTATCCTGACAATGTTGATCATGTGACCCTCAGATCAGATACAATCACATTGTTGTTGCTCATCTCTAAACTAAATCATGCAGGAAACACTAGAATCATCTTTACTTTTCTTTTTCTCTGAGGCAGGATTTAACTTTTACAAATGTAATTTAAATATTACAACACCTTTATGTGTTTCTGATTAGGCGCTGTGCCGCGCTCTAAATGCCATCATCATCTTTACTTTCTTTTAGCAAAGCCAATGACCTTTCCGCTGCATCTGCCTCCAATAAGGAGCTAATTACATAATGAGACTCATTAGGATGTGAGCAGTTGGCAGATTACAGTTGTACGGACTAATGTGTGACTTTAGCAGCCAGCGGTGGAGCACAAAGCCACCACACAAAGCTTCATTATGACACGTAAAGAGAGTCTGCAGCAGAAATAAACACTTTCTTCTGAGTTAGAGAGAAAAGTTCCATGAAATGTGGAGAGAGAAGCTGAAAAAAGTGGAAAACAACGACTGGAGCAGGAAGAACAAAGAACACATTCTCGTTTTAACTAGATTTGTCATTTTGTCGGATTTTTACAGTCGTTTTGTGTCTTTATGCATATTTCTGTTTTTTTTTTTGTTCATGTCTTAAATATTTATGTCGTCATTGTGTGTATTTTTGTTGTTTTGTGAATTTCTGTCATAATTTCTCTGTATTTCTGTGTCCCTTAGTAATCCGTGTACCTTTCGTTCTGTGGTTATTTCGTTTCAAAACCAAATTAAAAAATAGAAAAAATAGATTGTTTTTTGTTTTATTCATTTAAAACCAGAAACAGGAAAACCAAAAACCAAAAAAGCAGCATTTTTCTGTTTTAAAATTAGTTTTATCTTGATTTTGATCTTTGTTCTGTTTTTGTTGTTGTTCTGTGCATTTTTGTTGTTCTCGGTTTTTTTCGGAATCATTTTTTATAAGTTTTGCAAGTTTTACATTTTTGTCATAATCTTGTGTGTTTTGCAAGTAATTTCTGTTGCCAATGGTTTTTTTTTTTTTTTGGTATTTTTGTGCATTGTTGTATTTTTGTATAACTTTCCCTAATTTTGTGTGAGGTTTTCTGGGATTTTTTTTGCAGTCAAGTGTGTTTTTTTCTGTCGTTTTGGATAGTTTTGTTGTCAGTTTTTATGTTTTTCTTTTCATTTCATTGTATTTCGTATCATCTTTGGTGTTTTTTTCAAAAATTCTGTGGATTTTTGTTGTCATAGTGTGATTTTGGTGGAATATTTTCCTTGTAATACATTTCTTTAGGAATAACTTTCTGTATTTTTCTGTCAGCGTAGCCGCTCTGACAGGGACGCGCAGGGTCTGAGTGACATTGAAAGTTATGCCTGGTTCTAAAATCACCCAAAATGTTGGATATGATTCTCCCTTTGATTCATTGTTGAGCGTTTCCTCTTCTAGACAATGTCAGCCATGACGAGAAGAGTTGCTTTGAATGGAATAAATTAGCAGATCAGTCCTTGGGAGCAGAATGACTCATCACAAATAAAAGAAAGTGATTTAAAGCAGACGAAAATTACATTTGGAGCCATTAGCACAACTTCTTACTTCTACAGCCTCTGATTTTCCCTGATCGCGGAAAACACACGGAAATTATGGAAATGGCTTTCTAAACTGGAAATTGCAATGGTGTTAAAATTGTTTTTTTTTTTTTTTTTTTTTTTTAATAAATCAAGCAGCATATGCAAAATAAACTATACCTTTATATGCACGTTTTTGGTCAATATCACATGTTTAAAAAGACATTTTTGGGCAAATCTCACTACAAAACTCAAGGTATTTTTGACTTAAAAATTAACAATTTTTTTTTTGTATAGTTTTCCGGAACGTTCACTGTTTTGTGTGTTTTTGTTGTGTATTTCTGAAGTTCTTTTGTGTTTTTGAAGTTTTTTGTGCATTTCTGTTTTCATTTTGAACATTTTTCTGTCATTCTTTTGTGCATTAGTAATCCCATTTTTGTCTTTTGCGCTGTTGGATTAATTTTGTGTATTTTTGTTGTCTTTTTGCTTGTTCTTCTGCAATTTTGAGTTTTTTGGAGTCATTTTGTGCATTTACTGTTTGGGGGCAACACACCTTGTGTGTTTTTCACGTCATCTTGTGTATTTTTTGTCTTGGATATTTCTCTTGTGTGCATTTGGGGGGTATTTTTTGTGTTTTTCTTGGTGTTCTGTGTATTTGTGGGGTTACTGCATGTATTGTGGGCTCATTTTGTGTCATTTCCTCATCGTTTGTGTAAATTTTGGGCATATTTTGTGTGTTTTTAGTCTCATTTGCGGCTTTGTCGGCTTTGTCTACTTTTGTCATTTAGTGTAATAGTGTGTGTTTTTCATGTCATCTTGTCTAAGTTTAGTCTTAGAAAACATTTTTGGAGGCTTATGTCAGTTTTTCTTGTTCTGTGTATTTGTGAGGTTATTTAATGTATCGTGGGGTCTTTTTGTGTAATTTCCTAGTTGTTTGGTGTAATTGTTGGACATTTAGTTTATTTTTGGGGTTATTTTGTGCATTTTTCTTGTTTTGTACACTTCATCATAGTGTGTGTTTTTGTTGTCATTTAGTGGGAAAATGTTGCTGTTTTTCTCTGGTGTTGGGGAGGCGTGTGTGGACGCCCTGTCACAGAGTGTGGGACCATGAATCCTTCCCTCTGTGTGTTTGTGCTCCACTGACACACAGAACCATCTCTGGACTCCGTCACCCTGTCCCGTTCCTCTCGAGTCAAACAGCAGCAAACGTGATCCAAAGCTTCCACAATCACACCAAAACTCCACCGCGTTTCCTTCTCCTTCACATTCCAAACCCACTCCCACTACCTGAGGAACACACAGTTCACTCCTCGCTGGCATTTTCTTCCAAATGTCAAACTGTTCACCTGGAACCAGTTGTGTGGACCTTCAGGGATGCTCTGTGAGAATGTCAAAGTCGAGCATGAATCTGATAAAAACTCAACGTCTGGAGGACGACCCTGAAGGGAATGGAGACATTCCGACACATCTTGCTCCAGGGGTCGACTCGGTCACACTGAACATTTAATCCCAGGCTTTGTTTTGTCTGATAAACAACCTGCTGCTGTTTATACTGCACACAAATCTCATTTCCTGTAGAACTTGGGGTAACACTGTATGTCCAACACTTCACTCACCACCCCTGGGTTATTGAGTAATTGTTTTGTTAACACAGTCAGTGACTCCTGAGCTGTGCTGGTAATTCTCTTCCATATGTATAGAAGAAAATAATCATTAAAAAACTATTTATTCTAAAAAAAAAATGTGGGGGCTCGTCCGGGATCCCAAAATCTGCCACATCTTTCAGGAAGGACCTGGAACCGCACAGGCAGTGGAAATCAGCAGCTACGCAAGGTAAAAGATAAAAAATATAAAACTAAACTAAACTGTTTGATAAAAGTATGAGATAAGTTCATATCAGAGAGTTTCCCACTCTGAGGAGTTTACTGAGGTATGGGGGTTATTCCATGTCATTTCACAAATGGCCCACATACTCAAAAATTTCTCAAACTTGCACCGGAAGGAGGCCCCGGGGAAGACCCAGGACACGCTGGAGAGACTATGTCTCTCGGCTGGCCTGGGAACGTCTCGGGGTCCTCCCGGAAGAGCTGGAGGAAGTGGCCGGGGAGAGGGAAGTCTGGGCCTCCCTACTGAGGATGCTGCCCCCGCGACCCGGAAACGGCTAAGCGGGAGAAGATGGATGGATGGATGGATTGCACCAATTGTTCTGTGATTATTCAGTCGACACAATTTCTTTTTGTTTGATCGGATTAAAACTTTTTAGTGAGGGGGTATGTGTCAATTCGTGTGCGTCTTTATTTTTCTTCCATTTTCAGCTCCCAATATCTCAGGAAATACACCACATAGAACACTAAAATGTGGTATGGTAACAGCTCCACCTACTCTCTCAGAATATATCATAAATATCTGCAATGCATTCTATCTGGTGGACATGTCAGCCCCTCAATATTGGAAAAGATTTCAAGAAACTGTCACAAAAGGACCCCAAAAATAAACCCAATGTCCAACAATTACACCAAACGACAAGGAAATCACACAAAATGACCCCCACAAATACACAAAACTAAAAATTGTCCCCCCAAAGGCACACAACAACTTTACTCCAGGACAAAAAAAAACACACAAATACACAACAATTACCCTACAAATACACAAAATGACAAGAAAAGTAGACAAAAGGGCAACAGAAGAGAAAATGTCCCCAAAAATACACAAAAAATATACACAAAATGAACCCAAAAACACTAAACAACAACAAAACAAAATGACATCAAAAATACTCAAAGAAGAGAAATCACATAATGTCCCTGAAAACACACGTAAAAATACTCAAAATGATGAAAAAAAAAAATACAGAAACAAAGAAAATGAAGGCAAAATCACCCAAAATGATCCCAAAAACACACTGAAGGTCGAGGGCTACTAGTTTCACGCTCCTGCTTTACACTTTCTGAATTGCACACACAGATGAGAGCGATTTGTTTTTGACTTCCTGTTTGTCCACCTCTTGCTGGAAAACACAACTTGATCGTCGATCAAACAGAAAACGAGCAGTAACGTCACGTGAACTAAAGAGTTCCACATATTGACCTAATCTCTGCCTAAAACACATTAATGAGAAATGAAAGTTTGTCTGGAAAACTTGTGATTCTGCTCATCTTTAGATCTGAAGTGACTCGGGTCAAAAAGAGCATGATTGTTAAAGGGGACATATTACACAGGATACGTTTTGAGTGCGCCATTGGTGCAGTCCGGTTGGAAGACCGTGACGTCACGAGACTGATGAGTTCTCACAATATTTATATAATCGTGCAATAACGCAGTTAAAGATGTGTTATGAACGCAACAATAAACAATTGGGGGTTTTACCAATTTTTCACCTCTTAAAACAGTTCCCTGTGTTCTAAATGACATCTCTGTGCTGGGGTTCGGTCAAAACATAACTTGAATCAAGCAACAGGGGAGGTTTTTCACCCTGTATAAAACAGCTCTTTCGGAGCGCTCCGTTTTCCCCTCCCCCTGCCCCTGCCGAAACGAGTTACGAGGTTATAGAAACACTGTGTCTTTGGCAGCTGGAGTCCAAGCAAAGCCCGATTGAACTTGTGATGTCACAAACTGAGAACAATTGAAACGGAGCATTTTTCTCTGTGTTATAAGACTCACACAGACCACAAACAAACAACTGCATGGATTTATTTCACATTGTGTGTGCTGGTGGACACTCAAGTTACCTCTTATGTTCAAAAACACTGCAAAAGTGGATTTTTCATGAATATATGTCCCCTTTAAAGCTTAAAATTGTAGGAGATTTCACGAGTGTGTCACCCAAGAACCAATGCACATATGTGACTAATCATTAGTGATGTGAACAGTCTCAGTCTATGTACATAGCTCTAAGCTGATCTAGTTACAGTTAGCTGAGGGATATGCTAAGTTATTTACTGAAGGACCAAACATGACCCAAACACACACTCACTTTTATTATTTTTTTACTATTTTTATGGGCTGGCATGTCCACCAGATAGGATGTATAGCAGATATGTTTATATATTCTGAGAGAGTAGGTGGAGCTGTATTACTATACCACATTTCAGTTTCCTATGTACTGTAGTTCCTGAGATATTAGAAGCTGACGCACTAATGTGGCCATATCGCAAAAAGTATTCATCCTATCAAAACAAAACCTTTACATAGTGACTATTGATTTATTTAGAAATAATTGGTAAGACTTTCAGAGTTTTTTGAGACCGAAGTACGTGGGATGTCCTGAAAATGTGTTAAAATGACATAGAATGACTCCCCTGCCACCTCCAGAGCATCTTTTTCTGAGAGAAAGAAGACACACGGCCCCTAAACCATCAAATGAGACAAGAGTATTTACTGCTATTATCTGGGCTTTGTCCTGTGTGTACGTTAAAGAAGACAGCGTCGGTAAATTCAAGCCTGGCCACATAAAAAGGAAACCACACTTTACAACTGCAGCAAAAACTACTAAATTGACTTGTTTATAACTGAGTGAAGACTTCTTCTGAACGGGAAAAAAAACGCAGCGGAATGCAGGAACAATAACAGACAATGATCACCACCACAGGGCATTAGAGCAGCGACAACTGTGAAGTCTCGGGAACAATGTTTACCTTTTGGTTTGATCCCCCACATCCAGTGTTTATGTGTTGAGTGTGTACACTGGCCTCAGAGCCAGGCTTTAATTCAGCGCTGAAAGCTCACATACCATCACAGTGGGAACATGTAAACCACTCTGACACATTCATCCTGTTTCACCGACACCTGCTGAATTATTTTACTTCAGCCGTCATCAATTTTTTCCCAAGGAGAGGAAGGTGAGAGTTTGAACCTCAGGAGCATCACGGACGACACAAAGCACTAAACGTTTGAACAAAGTTGGACTGGAAGTAAAGGTGAAGCAACTCCAGAAGTTACATTAAGTTCATATCAGAAATAGACAACTGGTGGTCCACAAAAATACACCAAGTGAGCCTAAAAATACAAAAAATGTCGAGAAAAATGTAAAAAATTCCCTAAAACAAAAACTACAAAATTACACAAAAATAAAAAAATAAAATTCCCCACAATTACACAAAACGAGCCTGAAAATACAAAAAGTGGCAAGAAAAATACACATAAATTCCAAAGAAACAAATTACCTCAGAAATACACAAAATGACAAAAATACACAACACTGACAGAAATGACAGAAATACACAAAAGAAGCCCAAAAATAAAGAAAATGACCCCACTGTACATGAAATAACCCCAAAATAGACAATACAAAGAAAAATATCCAAGACATAAAATACACAAGATGACAAGAAAAACAGACAAGATGACCCAACAAATACACAGAGTTCCACCACAAATATACACAATGACAACAAAAGGGCAACAATACAAATAATGTCCCCAAAAATACAAAAGAAAAACAAAATGACAATAAATTCACCGAATGATCCCAAACACACACTAAACAACAACACACAAAATTATATTAACAATACATAAAATACCCCAAAAATACACCAGCAAACACAGAAAAATACTATGGACAATTAAAAATACAAAAACGTTCATAAAATAATCAGAGTAGACATTATTCTAAAGGCTGTGATAAAAGTTGCCCATCTCCGTTGTTGTCTTGTTGTGTATTTGATTCAGGGGTCACAAAAAATTAGATTAGCCATCAACTTCACACATATAAGAGTGAGGAAATGACTTCCTGTTTGTCCTCCTCTTGTAGGAAAACAAAACTTTATCGTCAATCAAAACAAAAAAAAAAAAATCACGGTTTTCACTACAAATCTAAAGTTTCATGAAGTCGTTTAGCATTTTAAGCTAAGCGCTTTAGCGTGTTTTTCAGCCTCTTATATTTCAGTTCTCATCATTATAATGGCTTCTCCGTCCACAGACTGGTGCCATACTGGTTCCACCCTGCTGTGGTGTGGGAACTCTTTCATGTCTCATGTGCTGCTGGCTCTGCCTGATGCATTCTGGGAGTCTGCACACGCAGGTTGGACTGAATAGATTTCATGAGCAATTACATTGTCACCGAATCCATTCTCATGTTGATGAAATACGCCGATTCACTGCTGCACGACCAGCTGAAACCATCGACCGTGACTCTTTTGTTACCAACGCAGGTTTGTTTCGTTCCCGCTCTCTTTTTTTTTCTCCGCCTGTGAGATAATGACCTGAAGGAGAAAACTCCTCCTCCCATCCTTTCTTTCCCAATCAATGCCACTTGCTGGGCTGCTTTAGTGCCACTTCATATTGTAAAGCTCTGCAATCACTCAGCTGCTGATAAGAGGCACAGCGTCCTAGTGCTGGGCAGTTTACTGGTTCACACCCAATATACCAGTGGGTTGTTTTTATGACCTGATGTTGAGTACGTAGCATACCAGTACGCTGTGACCCCAACAAGGTTGAAAGGTACGGAGGTGGATTAGGATTAGAAAATTATTTTGGGCAAATCAAGAATAAAGGTTAAATGTAGAGATTAAAGCTGAAATTGTGAGATTGAAGTTTAAATATAATCCATCCATCTATTTTCTTCCGCTTATCCGTTGCCGGGTCATGGAGGCAGCATTCTTAGTAGGGAGGCCCAGACTTCCCTTACCCTGGCCACTTCTCCCGAGGCGTTCCCAGGCCAGCCGGAGACATAGTCTCTCCAGCGTGACCTGGGTCTTCCTCGGGGTCTCCTCCCAGAGGGACGTGCCCTGAACGCCTCCCTGGTGGGGCGTTCAGGGGGCATCCTAATCTAGTGAGGCGTTCAGGGGGCATCCTAATCTAGTGAGGCGTTCAGGGGGCATCCTAATCTAGTGAGGCGTTCAGGGGGCATCCTAATCTAGGGAGGCGTTCAGGGGGCATCCTAATCTAGTGAGGCGTTCAGGGGGCATCCTAATCTAGTGAGGCGTTCAGAGGGCATCCTAATCTAGTGAGGCGTTCAGAGGGCATCCTAATCTAGTGAAGCGTTCAGGGGGCATCCTAATCTAGTGAGGCGTTCAGGGGGCATCCTAATCTAGTGAGGCATTCAGGGGGCATCCTAATCTAGGGAGGCGTTCAGGGGGCATCCTAATCTAGTGAGGCGTTCAGGGGGCATCCTAATCTAGTGAGGCGTTCAGAGGGCATCCTAATCTAGTGAAGCGTTCAGGGGGCATCCTAATCTAGTGAGGCGTTCAGGGGGCATCCTAATCTAGTGAGGCGTTCAGGGGGCATCCTTATCTAGGGAGGCGTTCAGGGGGCATCCTAATCTAGTGAGGCGTTCAGGGGACATCCTAATCTAGTGAGGCGTTCAGGGGGCATCCTAATCTAGTGAGGCGTTCAGGAGGCATCCTAATCTAGTGAGGGTTTCAGGAGGCATCCTAATCTAGTGAGGCGTTCAGGGGGCATCCTAATCTAGTGAGGCGTTCAGGGGCATCCTAATTTAGTGAGGCGTTCAGGGGGCATCCTTATCTAGGGAGGCGTTCAGGGGGCATCCTAATTTAGTGAGGCGTTCAGGGGGCATCCTTATCTAGGGAGGCGTTCAGGGGGCATCCTAATCTAGTGAGGCGTTCATCGGGCATCCTAATCTAGTGAGGCGTTCATGGGGCATCTTAATCTAGTGAGGCGTTCAGGGGGCATCCTAATCTAGTGAGGCGTTCAGGGGGCATCCTAATCTAGTGAGGCGTTCAGGGGGCATCCTAATCTAGTGAGGCGTTCAGGGGGCATCCTAATCTAGTAAGGCGTTCAGGGGGCATCCTAATCAAGGGAGGCGTTCAGGGGGCATCCTAATCTAGTGAGGCGTTCAGGGGGCATCCTAATCTAGTGAGGCGTTCAGGGGGCATCCTAATCTAGTGAGGCGTTCAGGGGCATCCTAATCTAGTGAGGCGTTCAGGGGGCATCCTAATCTAGTGAGGCGTTCAGGGGGCATCCTAATCTAGTGAGGCGTTCAGGGGGCATCCTAATCTAGTGAGGCTTTCAGGGGGCATCCTAATCTAGTGAGGCGTTCAGGGGGCATCCTAATCTAGTGAGGCGTTCAGGGGGCATCCTAATCTAGTGAGGCGTTCAGGGGGCATCCTAATCTAGTGAGGCGTTCAGGGGGGCATCCTAATCTAGTGAGGCGTTCAGGGGGCATCCTAATCTAGTGAGGCGTTCAGGGGGCATCCTAATCTAGTGAGGCGTTCAGGGGGCATCCTAATCTAGTGAGGCGTTCAGGGGGCATCCTAATCTAGTGAGGCGTTCAGGGGGCATCCTAATCTAGTGAGGCGTTCAGGGGGCATCCTAATCAGGTGCCCAAGCCACCTCATCTAGCTCTTCTCAATGCGGAGGAGCAGCGGCTCTACTCTGAGCCCCTCCTGGATGACTGAGCTTCTCACCCTATCTCTAAGGAAGAGCCCAGACCCTCTATGGAGGAAACTCATTTCAGCCACTTGTATCCGTGATGTCGTTCTTTCGGTCACGACCCAAAGTTCATGACCATAGGTGAAGGTTGGAACGTAGATCAACCTGTAATTTGAGAGCTTCCCCTTTTCGTGAACAAGACCCTGAGGTACTTGAACTCCTCCCCTTCGAGCAGGACCTCATCTCCAACACGGAGAAGGTACTCCACCTTTTTTCCGGTCAAGAACCATGGACTCAGAATGGATATCAGAATCAGAATCAACTTTCTTGACCAAGACTGTATGAATACACACGAGGAATTTGTCTTGGTGACCTGATTCTCCATAAAAGTCATGAACAGAATTGGTGACAAAGGGTGGAGTCCAACCCTCACTTAAATATAATGTCAAGATTAAAGTGAAATTTCAAAAATAAACAAAAAATACAATGTTGATACATTTTGAAGGTTTGCTAATGAAGCCGAATCTACAGAAGCTGACTAGGTCCAATTCACCATAACAACAACATTCTCCATCAAAACTGGTCCTAATCTGTTCCCGTAGTCCAAAAAGACAGAAGCAATATGAGGAAAGTTGCATTATTAAGAAATGGGGGTGGGATTAAATAGGTTTTTCTTCTTCCTATTATCTTTTGAGCAAACATACAGTAATATTATAATTATGAGTGTACATGGATCTTATCTATTATTTTGAACATCTCTGATTGTTTTTCTCTGTTTTCTTGTACACAAAGACTTTTTGTTTCTTTGGTTTTTTGTTTTCTTGTCCCAGCTCGAAAAAAACTAAAACAAATAAATGAAAATAGATTAAATTAAATAAATGAAAAAGCCACAGATGGACAGAAGGCTCCACCTTTTCCAAACTTGATTTTTTTTTTCCAATATCTCTTCAAAGTCCTTAAAGACATTACAACACTGTGTTTATGAACTTCAAGAGAAAGAATATCTTTGTTATTGAACCCAACTTTGAAGTAAAGTTTAAAGTTTTTATTGATCCATGACCACGATCAGCTGTTTGTTGTCATATGGTGAATTGGCCCTAGTCTGATTCCGTAGATTTGACTTTATTAACAAACCTTTGACTTTTATCTCAACATTATATTTCAACTTTATTCTCAAAATTTCAACTTTAATCTCGACATTTCGACCTTGTTCCTCAAAATTGGTCCTAATCCGCTTCCGTAGAAAGGTGGACCAACAACGGCGAATATTAAATATTGGTGAAATCAAAGTGACCACACTGTCGTCATAGGGAATAACGATCTCCTGTGTCTGTGAAGAAACAATTCACTCAAAGAATGAAGTAAAAAAAAAAAAACTTTATCACCGTTGCATTCTTCTAGCGGACTCTAAATCCCACAATGCAATGCGTAAACCTTCTCTGAGTTCAATGACCTTTTGTCAACAAACCGACTTTTTACGATAAAGTCAAAACAAACATGCAAGCAGCGAATTCTACTTTCAACATTTGTTTACGAGTAAATTCCGATCAGACGATTTATCAGAGCAACTATTGGTTTAATAACGGAACAGATTTAAAAATGTGAGTTTGTGGTTTAAC
The DNA here is from genome assembly GCF_900634775.1 of Gouania willdenowi. Taxonomy (NCBI): domain Eukaryota; kingdom Metazoa; phylum Chordata; class Actinopteri; order Blenniiformes; family Gobiesocidae; genus Gouania; species Gouania willdenowi. Next base: position 3,806,375 of record NC_041049.1, read on the forward strand.
GACGTAACGTCACCCTGAGGTCCACAAATCTCGTAGAATCAACCAAACTTTGCTGAAGATTCATCTCCAGCGTCTCTTCATCACATAAAGCGATGTAACAACAAAGAAAGCAGCTCAGTCCTCAGTTAAAGAGCAACTAAACCCCAAAACAATTGTATTTGTGTATAAAGTCATTCTTCTCCAACTCAATATTTATATTGGGCGTATTTTGTAGTAAAAATGTAATACTGCGTTCAGAATTTTTTTTTCCGTCTCATTTACAAAATCAGAGGAAAAACACTGATGATTTTTATTTAAATATTGCAAAATTTATTTTAATAGATTCTACAAAAAACACAGGAAAAACCAAAAAACAGCAGATAATTTTCATTAGGTGTTTGTATATATACTACAGGAAATAAATAATAATTTTTAATTATATTTTATAAGTCAATTTTTACTCAATTTTGTATTATTTCTTTCAATAACTGGAAACCACAGATAATGTATAATGGGTGTTCTTATATATTCTACCGGGCTGTGGAATAAACTTGTATAACTTAGACACGTTAATACCAAATACCAGTTTTAGGTATTAGAAAAAAAATAGAAAGACATTTTGTAATATTTAAATTTTTTCCTCTCATATTGTAAATGTGTTTTTGAAAAAGGTATTGAAAATTAAAAAAAAGATAAAAATAACAAAATAATCAATATAATACACATTTAATCAAAACTGTACAAAAGGGTGTTTTTGCTAAATAAGAGTTGTAGTATGACCACATGAAGACCATCAATGTACGCAGTAAATTTAATGGATGATCATAGACTTATTGTGTCGTGGTTGCACTTTGTTGACGGTCCCTGTGCGACGTCTCAGTGTCAGCTGCTCATAGTAAACAATGGGATATTTTCTGTTGAAATGATCAATAATTCTATTGAAGATGAGCTCGTTGCAGCTCATTGGCTATTTCATAACACTTAGAATGAGACGTTATTTGGGTTTTTCTAACGACTGAGATCCTGATGTGGGTATTGTTAATGCTCCTCCTCCTCTGACAGTGTGACACTGAATGATGATTACTGCAATGACTTATTATACTACACTATTGTTTTATTATCTCAAGATAATTAAGTCATGATCACGTGAAAACGGGCAGGAAAAAAAAAATCTATGAAAACATGGCCCTTTAGGGCTTCTGTAGAACTGTGAGAGTGATTAAAAAGTGTCTAATAGTTTTATTTAAATTACTACGAAAAACAGTTGTTTTTAACATTGACATGTTAATGATGCCACACTGTTTTAGAACTAAGTATAAAAACTTATTTTGAGGGGCACATGTATGATGCTACATATACATATGCTCCCTAAAGGTGTGCACATTCAGCACACACTGGACGCACACACGTCAGTGCACATTGCCTCACACACACTCAAACCTACACAATCTGTGAACACACAAGCTGCAGCGAAAACAAAACAATCAAACGAGCAGAACCTGCATGTGCGCGCACACTCACTGATGACTGACGGCAGTGGAACGCCAGTCACGGAGCGAGCGAGGGCGGGAGGGGAGAGAGAGTCCAGGGCTGTTACTCAGTTTTAGAACAACTTATTTTTTTCTTTTTGGAGTGATACAAATGTGTGCTCACTGCTCACCACAAATGTGTAAGTGTTTTAACCTCTTTCCTCTCGTGCTCCAATGTAAACAACGCACTTCTGTGCCACTCTCGCAATACTTCCGCGTCTTCTTCGTTGGTGTTATAGAACGTTGTCTCCGCAGTCAGGCATTACTGGTCGGCAGACTGCGGCCGTATAGTTCCGTGCCCGTGTGTACAAATTAGGGTGGCAGCAGGGGGGCAAGGCTTTGTTGTGGGGTGGCATTTGCCACCCAATGCCACCCCGGTAGATCCGCCCCTGTGTGCTTTTACTCATTAAAAAAGTAAAATAGATCATTTAGAGCAAATTTAGAGGAGTGAATATTCTCAAAAACATTTAAAAAAAATATGGTTAACACCCAGTGATTAGGAAATATATATATATATATATAAAATCATAGACCATGAAACCTTTATAATATTTTTCAAAAAATGATACTACTACTACTCCTAGTACTCCCTCCTCATGCACACACCCTCCTGATTAAACGCTCCTCCATCATCTCGTCTGATCCATCACAGATTTCCATCCTCAGCCGAAGCAAAAATAACATTTTTAATTAGCCGTAAAAATAAATAAATAAGATAAACAAGTGTGTAATGGCAGCAAAAGGAATGCGATTAGAGCGACTCGAGGAGCCAGCGCGGTGCGGTTCAAAGCCTGATAATTAGACACTGCTTTGTGTGTGTGCCAGATACGCACGCACGCGCGCACACACACACACACACACACACACACACACACGAGTCTGACAGTCTCTGATAAACCCTCAATCCAACGTCGAGGTTTGAGCACCTGTGGTCATCGTTATCATAGGGAGCACTAATCATCACCTTTTATGCAGGGTTATTAGATAGTTCCCTAAATCAGTGGTTCTCAACCTTTTCAGCCCGTGACCCCCCAAAATAAAGGTCCCAGAGAGCGGGGACCCCCACTGTAGCTGAAGGTGGTTGAACACAGACATGGACATTGAAGAACAGTCATGTGGAGACAGGACCATCTATAAGGGGGAATAAAGGGGAGAGATTTTTGGGGTCCATCCATAAAGTCAGTAAAATGATGGTCCATTGTTCTATGAATCTGTGATAACCACATTTATTAATTCATCTGAATAACATCCACTGTTATCCAGGAACGTTTATTATTATTATAGTCATCTTAAAGATGGAAATCATTGTTTTGATCAGAAAGTGACTAAAGTGGTGGAAACGGGGGTTAAATAGGATTTTAAAAACCACAGGAAGTGGTTAAAAATTGCAAATGTTAAGTTTGTATTTCTCTTTTGATTTTCAATTAATATTTTAATTTAATTTGATATATTTGTGTGTACTTTGTTTATATATTATTTTTTTTCTCATACATCAAAGTTTAATTGTGCATTTTGTGTGATTGTGTTTATTGAAAGAGGGGGAACCCCTTTGGGCCTCGTTCCCTTCCCCTCCTTGCACTTTTAATGTTGTTTATTTCTTTAATGTGTGCTACATAAATTATTGAAAATTAAATTAAATTAGAGTGGCCAAAAAACTGAGAGAAAACGCGGTGAAAAGTGTTCAAAGTGTCAATAATGGAACAATTAGTTTAAACTTACAAATAATGAGCATAACAAATTGTGGATGTGGTTAAATTGGCAAAAATAAGAATGAAATATGGTGAAAAGAGGTTAAAAGTGATAATAATGGGTCTACATATGTGACATTAGGTAAAAAAGTGGTGGAAAGGGTTTATGAAATGTTTTGAAAGTTAAAAAGATGTGCAGAAAATGCATTGAAATTTGACAGAGAAGTGGCAGAAATGGGAGAAATATAGCAAAAATGCGGCAAGAAAAAGTAATGAAAATAAGCTAAAATATGGAAAGTTTCATGTAGTTGCAGAAAAAGGGAAAAAATAAGCAAAAATGGGCTCAAATCTTAGAAAAATCTAAGTTTCTTGAAAGCATCTGACGACCCCCTCCCAGTGTCTAACAACCCCAAGGTTGAGAACCCCTGGTGTAAATCATAGCGATGCAGGCAGATGATCTCATAGAAAGCTTCACTTTGTTCCTCTCGAGACGAGCAACATTTGTGCACAACTGTAGGATCTATAAATCAATGCTCGCCATCACATGGACGGCGGCTCTCGCTACACTCCATCATCCGTGATGTGATACCGATACGAGGGAAATGTCGATGAGCCCTCGACTGTGACCTCTGTGACCCTCAGCGGGTCGAGAACCACGAGAAACCTGTCCATCAATGACCATAAGAAGACGGAAACGAGTCTCAGCTTCATGTTAAACACAGAAATAAACTCAAAATGTTCAACTTTAGGTGAATTCATTCACTTTGTAATCATTCTAAATTCCAAAAGGATCCAATTAGTTCAAACGCAAAGAAATCCGGGATATTTGAGGATATTCCCGCGCTCTAAAAATGCGATTATTCACACACATTTTCATATTATCTGCTGAAATAAACCAATTAAATCCGACAGAAAGTCAAACACACGCAGGAAAGGGCTGTGATGTGTTGCCAAGGCAACAAATAAGAGTTGAAAAAAATTACGGGAATGTTTTAATTTCTGTTAACAGGATAAAAAAACAAATAGTAATACCCTAAAAAGTGAAATATAAGCAAAATAAGCAGCTTTTGGAGACAATTTGAGCATTTCCTGAAGACGGAAATCAGAGAAAAGATGTAGAAATGAAACAGTAGAAAACATATGGACAAATGTGATGTTTTCCTATGATTATTCCAAATAGAAAGCCATAAATGGAAGACATAACGCCTTGTGTCGACCCTGTAATGTGTGGATTTCTTTTTGTATTGTTATTTTAGTCTTATTAATTTGAAAAAGTGACACAATTCATGTCCAATTCTTTAAATATAAAGCAGAAATTACCTCCATCTGTGCAAATTATGTAAAACATTTATTACCAAGAATTCAATTGGCCTCGAGGTGGAACAAAAGCCACTTTTCACGACAATAAATGACATTTTCTGATGCTTGTTGTCAGAATATAATGATTATGTGCTTTGTTCTTGCCACAGAGAGAGAAATGTCTTTCCTCTGCCTTCTGCTGAGCTCAATGGTTTTTTTGTGGTCGTGCACAAATTGTTTCGTCAGTACAGAGAATGGACTGTTCGGAAATGTGCACACAGGTTAACAAAAGCAGGCTCCTGCGTTAATGAATTTGACTGTGAATAAAGAGCCGTGCTCACTGTTATCAATTTTAGGGGGAGAATTAAAAAAAAATGTGTTTGTTATTCACAGAGAAATTGAGTTGATGTGTTTCCTCTAAAGGTGTTATTTTGGAAACTGGAGAAAACTCACAGGAAAAGCAGAAAATAAACCATCAGGATCAACTCAAAGCTGTCACTCCTAAAAACACTGTGCGTGCGCGTGTGTGCGCGTGCACTGAGTAACTCCACACATGCAACAGCATCTCAAACATCCCAGTATCTCATCCTGCAAAAAACGGGTTTAGATGAAGCAGATTAACGCATGTTTTCCACAGCATTCACACGCACGTGCACGCACGCACACCATCGTGCATTAATACCTTCTCTCAAATCCAATCTACGTCCTCCCGTGGCTCCCTTGGCTTCTCCTCACGCACAACCATCCAGATGTGGCACAAAACTACCCAAACGCGCACTGTCCTGTTCCGCTGCGCTTTTTACGCGCGTCCGTGGCGCAAAAAAACGCGTCAAAATGTGGATTTTAGAGAGAAAAATGGAGAGATTTTAGTGATTTAACTGGAAGAACGCAGCACGTGCACGGCTCAGGCTCGTTCACGTCAGACGACTTGATCGAATTGATGTTGATGTGACAGGATTAGGAGAGGGAAACGAAAAGACGCTCTGGGGTCGAAACACGCGCACGGACACGTCCTTGCCTCCACGTTGGAGAAGCAGGAAAGCAAATGAAGAGGTGGTGGTGGTGGTGGGTTAAAGTCTGCACCCAAAGGTGCCTCACTCACTCACCAATCAGGAGCGCGCACACAGAGGATGTACCCAAAGCGCGTTTTGGAACACGGCTCGTTACGCACTTGGTTTTAAGTAAAGTAGCAGCTTGGAATGGGTACATATCAAAAATAGCACGATTTACTTACACATTTGACCCAGATTTCTCATTACATTGTGCACAGCTGCACCAAACACAGATAATTAGGTTAAAAACTAATTGTAAATCAGAAGTTTACGGTTACCTGAACATCCAGTGAGACAACACAGCATCAAACGTGTCTTTGTGTCCCACATTTGTTGCATTTCTTTCCACTTTGCGTCGCCACAACAAAGCCCCGCGTGTCTGAAACGTGTCCAGGATTCGTGCTTTTTACGCGCGTGCAGGAGAGCCGTGATCACAGGTGTCAGCGCGTGCCTATAATGATGCGTCTGAGAGCCCGTCAGCAACAACACGTCTCCAACGTCTCCACGCACGGGTGCGTTTTGGGTTCTTTGTGGTTCGGTTCTTACCTGCAGTTTTCCGCCTCCTGCTCCGCTTCATCGCTGCATGTCTGCGGACGCGCTGCGCAGAGTGCGGGGGGTGGAGATGGAGAGGGGGGGGGAGGAGGGGGAGGCTGCCGATGACGCTCCTTATTCGGTTCGACTCGGAACGATTCGTTTCGACGCGAATCATCGAGTGGAGGAAATCCTCTCCTTCCAATGAAAACATTAGGATGGATTATGGGAAAGTTTTTACAGCAACGCGTCATCATCACTGGTGAAATATATGAGATACAGTAACAAATAGAGCTGGGACGAGACGGTTATTTTTGTCCCGATTTGAATCACGATACTCGGAGGCTGATTCGATTATTATTGCCACTCTGAATTATTAAGTTTTACGATTTGATATAATTACAATAATTGTGAGTTTAATTATATTATTTTCCGTAATAAAACACAAACAAATAATAAATAAATACATTAATAAATAATAGAAAATATATTTTTTTAAACGACTGGGGAGAAATAGAGATTTTCAATATTGTCACACAAAAATTATAATTAATTATAATTAAAGTCATTTAATGAACACATAATGAATGAACGAATATATATATATAATTTGATATTGTCACACAAAAATAATAATAATAATAATAATAATAATAATAATAATAATAATAATAATAATAATAATAATAATACATATACATATACATATACATACATAATAAAATTTTTGAAAAAATGACTGAGGAAAAATATTGATTTTCAATATTATCGCACACATTTTTTAAAATAATACTAATCATGATAATAGAAAATTAAAAACAACTCTGGGGAGAAATATTGATTTTTGGATATTGCCACACAAAAGAATCCTGAAATATAAAACAATATTTTTTCCCAACCCTGTGTGTGTGTGTGTGTGTGTGTGTGTGTGTGTGTGTGTGTGTGTGTGTGTGTGTGTGTGTGTGTGTGTGTGTGTGTGTGTGTGTGTGTGTGTGTGTGTGTGTGTGTGTGTGTGTACGTGTATGTAACATGTATGTATAGAATGTTTAAAACTGATTTAAATTTTTTTCTTATTTCTTTTTACTAATTTTTAATAATAAAAGAAGAGCAGGCATCATGAATAACTAACTTTCATTTATTTATTTATTTACAGGAAGACAACATGTGACTTTAACAACAGCCTGTGATTGGTTACTGACAGAAGTGTCTGTAAACAAAAAAAAAAAATGATCAGAGACGATACTTCATGATCAGATGACGACAGCAGGCATGGATCAATAAATTCAACATTGTTTACTTTTCCAGCATTTCTAAGCTTAAATTCAGCCGACCCGTACTTTTCTCTGCATTTAACAATAAAACATGACCAACACATTGAAATTCAAAGTGTGTAACATGCAAACACGTGCACTATAAACTATGCATGGAATGTAAACAGTGTTCTGCAAATGGAATGAATTATTTGCATTGTTTTTCTATCTGACAGGAGGATGGAGGAGTTATTGAGTCTCATCTGCACAGTTTCTAACTTTAATTCATTTATCTTCCAGCAGGAACGTCAGCGATGAAGGAGTAAATGAAATTAAATTCTGGAATATTCCTGCACTGTACACATGAGGATTTTTCAGATCACGACTAAACTCCAAAAACTTCCAACAGAATATAAAACATCAGTGAAAACTTTGGAAATACTTTTTCTTAGTTTTAGCCTCTAGTGATGATGTGTTGTTACAATAGTAAATTACTATTGTAACAACACATCATCAGTTCTAATAGTGACTCTGCATACATTTAAAATGCCTGCAGTTATTAAGATTATCTAATTTACCAAATGGCTAATGTATATTTTTGACTCATCATGTTGTCTAAATTTGCTCATCTGAAAGATAAATTAACTTGTAAAACAGGAGTTATGAACTTTGTAGAGTACTGTTTCAGATGTTTGTGTGTCACTGTTTTACTTTAAAGATGTTTTATTTTATGTGTAATTGGTCACTGACAACCATTATTTACAAAGCAGGCACAATTTTAGTGATATTTTTAGTATTTCTCTTCATAAAATGCTTGGATTAATCTGGTTTAGTTCATATTAAATGACATAATTGAAAGTGAAGCAGCAAAGAAAACCCAAATTTCCCTTTGAGAGACTAATAAAGTATTTCAAATTCAAAATTCTAATTCAAAAATTACATCAATTGTTGTCCCTGAGAATAAAATTTGACACTACCCCTCCTCCCACCCCCCCTTTTCCCTTCACTTTTTAGTTTTTCTTTCATTTTTTTTCATATATATATCTATAATTTTTTTTTTTTGTAATTTTCAATTTCTCGAAAATTTTGTTTTCTTTTTAAATCTTTTTTTTTCTTTCTATTTTTCCATTTATAATTATTAATATTTTTTGTTTTTCCCATGTTGTTCCTTTTTTAAAATATAGTTTTTAATGTAATTTTCACTTTCTAGGATATGTAGTTTTCTTTTCAATCATTTTATTTATTAATATAAATGTATTATTATTATTATTTTATTTGTTTTGTTTTTCTATTTTTCCCAGTTTTAATCATTTCATTTAATCATTTTCTCGATTTTTTTTCCCCCCTTTAATTCTTTTTGCAGTTTTCCACTTTTTCGCTGTTCAAATTAAAAAAAATTTTTTATTTTTTATCAATGTCATTTTCACTTTCTGAAGAATATTGTTTTGTTTTCTTTTGTTTTGTTTTTTTCTTTTTTTTAAAATCAATTTTATTCTATTTTGGTTTTTCAATTATTTCATTTTGAATCTTTTTTTTTTTTCTTTAATTCTTTTTCTTTTTCTTCTTTTTTATTTTTAAAGAATGCTTTAGTAGAAATGTAGCTATTCAATCAGGCATATCTATGGCCACCCTACCAGCCTATAAAGAGGACAAGCTTTAATTGAGTCATTGGCACATTGAAACTGTGATCATAAATGTATCTATTATTAACTGTGTTTATTATGATGTTTTGAATATGAATTCTATATCAGGTCTGTGTGTTCACAGCTGTTGTGTATTTGTCTCACACAAATCCTCTTTTTTATTTAAAACCGTGATGCAAACAACAAATAAAGCCCAGCAGGAAACAACAATCATGTGGTTGTTTCTTTAAAAGCACGTCCAACCAATCACAGCTGTGTTCAAGCTGAAAGTAGGAGGATTCATCATGTCCTAGAAGCTTCATCACTGATCCACCTGCTGAAAGCTGGATTCCTCTTTGACTCATGGCTGTGTGCGTGGTGCGTTCACAGGCCGTGGGACTTTTCATGATGAGAGCTTGTGTGAAGTTAAACAAATAAAGTGTGAAAACGTTTTACTGAGGAGCGAATCAGACGAATCAGAAATGTCTGCCCTTTGATTCACTAAACCAGGGGTTCTCAACCTTGGGTTTGGGACCCTATTTGGGGTCACAAGACACTGGGAGGGAGTCCCCAGATGCCTTCAAGAAACAGAATATTTTTTGAGCAATTTGAGCCAATTTTTGCTTATTTTTACCATTTTTTTGCAGCTACACAAAACATTCCATATTTTAACCTGTTTTCATCACTTTTTCTTGCCATATTTTTGCTCCTTTTAATGCATTTTTGCTACATTACTCCCATTTCTGACACTTCAACATCAAATTTTAATGCCGTTATTGCACATTTTTTTCCACTTTCAATACATTTTCAGCATTTATAAACTTTTTTCACCACTTTTCTACCAAATGTTGCATATGTTGACCCATTATTGTCACGTTTATCCTCTTTTCACCATATGTCATACTGAATTTTTGACAATTTAACCACATTCATAATTTGTAATGTCCATTATTTGCCAGTTTATACTGTTCCAATATTGACCCTTTGAACCCTTTTTATCACTTTTTCTGTCTGTTTTTGCCCACTGTAATTTTAACTTTTAACCAATGTCTGTTGTTTTTAAAATCCCTTTTCCACCATTTATTGGTCACTTTTAATCCATTTTTTTTCTGCTTAAAACAAGGATTTACTGTACATCTTTAATAAGACTATATACTATGGCACAAATAACAATAATAATAATAATAATAATAATAATAATAATAATAATAATAATAATAATAATAATAATAATAATAATAATAATAATAATAAATAGACCATTTCAAAATCACATTTTAGACTTGGATTATGTTAAAATTTAAAAAGCAGGCAATTTATTTGCTCCAGACATGTATTTCATTTGTATTTAAATATTTTATTTAAAAAAAAATGCAACTTTAAATATTTTTTTTCCTGTTTCTTAATTTCAAACAATTTGATGTGATATTTTTCATTAAAATGTATTCTTTTGACAGTTTTTTTTTCAATTGTACAAGTTAAATTAAATTATATTAAAAAATAAAATAAATAAATAAATAAATCAAATGAAGTTATGTTAAATGCATTCATTGACATCACCCCAGGGCTGAATAATTTCTCACAAGAGAAACCATACATCTGTGCTGGCCTGGGAACGCCTGTGGGAATCGTGTCTGGGCTTCTCTGCTAAGGATTTCACCCTCACGACCCACAGCACAACTTTTTCTAATAAATCCACATCGCTGGGCCTAATAACCCTCATATTTTCCTTGGGGTCAATTTTACCCCATTCAATGTTTATCATTCAGAAATGTCCTCTTGGAAAAGGTTTACTGTCAGTGAAGTTTTGGGACAGCTCTTTCACAGTGAAAGTGACGTAGAGAAGAATGTGTTAAAACTTTACATTGAATAACCTTAAATATGTTACAAGAATGAGATAAAAATAAGTAAATAAATATGTTTATGAGAGGAAAAGAGGGGTTCCCAACATCAATCAATATGGTTCATTCTGAGTCATGAATATGCAGCCCAAATTAATTAATTTAAAAGTTTGTCCTGATGGTGGCACTAGAGGTTTCATTATCAATGTATAATTTATGTATTCAACAAATAAACAAAGTGTCTGACACAAAAACTTGGCCAAATATTTTCTGAATATAATTTTCTGGAGACAAATATCCCTGGGCCCCAAGAGTAAAATGTATGTTACTGAGGATAATAGGACGGTTAAAAGCACTTTTAGTTTAGTTTAGCATTTGCATATTTAACATTAAAAATTCTGCCTAATCTTTGAAAAGTAGGTTGTGAAGAAATCAAAAAATGCCAAATGATATGCAGTGACGGAAATGTTCCCGCACAGGTGACAGATGTACGGTTTGTGTGAAAACATTATTATTGGTAGAATTATCAGGTGGCTTCTTATTTACAGCCTCAGCCAAAAGAAAATGTTATTCAACGCCCACCGTGATGTGCTACAGCTATTCCTGTACACACCGTGACTCACAGCCCTGTGTGTGTGTGTGTGTGTGTGTGCAGTGATGTAAACATGTGCTACACACATACACACCTGTGTTATGCTAACGAACAGGACGGTTCTCAAAGGCCGACTGGAGTGCAATGTAATTAGTTAGAGAACATTTTAATGGAGACCCGAGGAACAAAGAGTCATGGAACACACACACACACACACACACACACACACACACACACACACACAGTTTCTGATCCACAGCAGCAGTGAAGCTTCCTGACAACGTGTTTGATGCAACACGTGTTTCCTCTGGTTTCTCTTTGAACCCATTGATCACCAGGTGTGGGTCCAAAACTGACCCACTTTACTAATCTATGTCAAAAATAATGTTTTATCACAGGTTACGGATTCTCAGCTTAAATACTTTCCTTTGTAACCAGTGAGAGGCGATTTAGAAGCTGCAGAAGCAATAAAATACACTTGAAGTCGACATTTTAGACAAACTGTGACGTAGTGATGATGCTGTCATTTTGTGTATTTTCGTGGTCTTTTTGTCTGTCTTTAGGAACATTTTCTGTCTGTTCAAAACAATTTTGTGTGTTTCTGGAGATGATTAGCACATTTCTTTAAGTCATATTTTTTTTGGTTGTGATCTTGTGTATTTTTGTTGTGAATTTTGGTATTTTTATTTGGACTAATTTTGTATGTTTCTGGGGATCATTTTTCTGTTCTAGTTGTTATTTTGAGTCAAGTCATTTTGTTTGTTTTTCTGTCATTTTGTGTATATTTGTTGTTGTTTTGTGTAATTTTGTTTCATTTTTGTATTTCTCTTGGGATATGTTTCTGTATTATTACTATGTTGTTTTGTATGTATATTTGTTTTGTCATTTTGTAGGTTTAGAGTCATTTTTTTTTTCTTTTTTTGCTTTGTGAATCTTTGGACTAATTCTGTGAATTTTGGTTATATTTTTCTATGGTTTTAGAGTGTCTTTAGAATTTTGTTTAGTGTAATTTTGCTGTCCTTTTGTTTGTATTCTGGGGATCTACTTTGTATTATTGCTGTTGTTTTGTGTATTTGGAGTAATCATGTCTGTTTTTCTGTCATTTTGTGCATTTTGGAGTCATTTTTGGTATTTTTTGTTGTTGTTTTAGATGTTTTTGATGTCATTTTCTCTATCTACTCTGGGCCTATACGCAAGATCAAACAGAAACTGTCCTAAGAATCTAGATTACAACAAGCTAAGTTAAGCGTGTTGATTTCAGCCTGGTTACTGGTGCGCTCTTGTGACAGAGGAGGAGATTACAGCGTCAGACCAATCAGAATCATAGAGGAACTGTGGAGCAATTTACGTCACAATTGAAAAATAGTTCTTTAAAAATATGAAGAATTAAAATCCATAAATCAAACCTAGAGATCTAGAACAAAACCTGGTCCAGGCCAGGTTAGTCATTCAGCCTAAGTTACCATGGTGATTTAGCTCCGTAAGACATTATCCAGCTTCATAGTCCAATACACACTGATTAAATCCTGGAAGTTAGCGCGATAAGAGGAAATCTAACTTTGTAGTACAGGCCCTCTGTGTTTTGTTGTCATTTTATGTGTTTCTGAGACATTTGCTTGGTAGAACGCATAAAATCAGACCCACAGGCTTTCGGGCCACCAGTTGTCCATGTCTGACGTGGACTAAAGATAGAATGTGTGCAGAGCTACTCGGACCTGAAAAGATTGCTGACAATTACAAGGAGCCCAGGAGGATGCTACGTTTCCTCTTGTATCGCACAAACGTACAGTAGCTCACAGAAGAGTCCTTGACCTGAATAATGTGTGAGTTAAATATCAGGTAAATGTCATTAGTCCTAATCAGGTTAAACAAGTCAGTGAGAAGCTGGTGCCACAATCCTCTGAGGAGAAAAACTACTATCCTCTAAAATCAATAAAGAGAACATAACAGCAATACACTGCAAACAGTTATCTCTCATTTTAACAATAATAACAATAATAATGCATCATTTTAATATAGCGCTTTTTAGGACACTCAAAGTCACTTTACAGGGATTATTCTTTCACTCCAGACTTAGTGGTGGTGAGCTACTATTGTAGCCACAGCTACCCTGGGGCAGATTGACGGAAGCGAGGCTGCCATAGTGTGCCATCTGCCCCTCCGACCACCATCAACACTCACTCACACACTACATTCATACTAGGCAGCGTGGGTGAAGTGCCTTGCCCAAGGACACAATGACAGATACCACTGGGGTGACTGCCCCCACTGTAGCCCTCAGTGGTCTCCATCTATCTACTAACCAGGACCAGACCTGCTTAGCTTCAGAGATCTAACAGGATGGGGCAATGACGGGCTGGTATGGCCACCATCACTGCTGCCGCTTTGAGTCAGGATTTACTTCATCTCTGGAAATTTACCTCACATCCAACTTCTGTTTGCATCAGCGTTTTACGGTATGTTTCAAAACGAGTGTCGTGACCCTCTCGCTGCACTGCAAATGATTTCTGCTGAGCTGGAAGCCTCTGTGTGCGTTAGCGGTTTCATTAGCAGGCGGTAAATACACTCCAACAAGCATTATTGAACTACCTGTGCTCACACCGCAGTCTCAAAGACGTTTTGCTACTACAACAGACACACTTTCATTTGTATCACAAGGTCTTTACATTTCACTGGAAAACAAAACTCCAACTTTAAACTTTAGCTAAATTAGGGTGACCATATTTTGACTTCCAAAAAAAGGGGACACGGGCTGACCTCGACATACTCAAAGTACTGTTTTCAAGACAACATTTTTCAGGAAGTTTAATTTGATCTCCTGACATGTTTCAACTGTCAACTGTCAGTTTTCCCCAGAGGTGTCTGCTGATCACTTTGATGTGTCCTTATGTGTTATTTCTGGGCGTGGCCAACTTGACAGTTCCGTCAGGCTGGCCCTGCCCCCTGTTGCCCGATGGTCTCTGGAGAAGAGAATCCAAGGTGTGGCAGCGTTTGCTGATCAAAGCAATCAGCAGATGCCTCTGAGGGAGGCTGACAGTTGACATATCAGGAGACCAAAGTAAATTTGTCTGAATAAATGAAATCTCAACATATTATTTCAAAATAAATACTCAACGTTTTCTTGCATCTACCTTGTAACGGCAGAATACAATATAGATTAATGAGTTGTTATTGTTCATAAGGTTTTAAAAAATATATATTTATCTTTTTATGACAAAGACTTAGAGACAATCTGAAGTCAGTGGTGGCTCTAGTCACTCACCTTTATTATGCAATATAACAACCTGTCCATGAAAAATCTCATACAATAATTAACACATCCTCCTACAAACTAAAACTATAACAAAAAAACCTCAAGGATCACAGAATTTTATCTGAACGTCCAGGTTTTATCATCCACTAGGATTTTCCTGCTGACATTTTTTAATTAAATCCACCAGTGTTTAATCTCTTTCGGTCTTTCTCTTCACTCTGCTACTGTATGTGTGTGATGCAGCATCTTCAATGACTCAGGTGTATTGACTGATTCACATGATATTCACTTAATGCAATATACATTTTACCTTGATTTGAGTGTTGGCCTTTTGCATGTTTGGACACATGTTTTCACAATTGGACCTTGACACCTTAGAAGCACTGCTGTTGGAATGTTATATTGACTTAGAAAACAGAGATGTCCCTTGTGTCAGACTAGCTACAGCTATATGCCATATATGAATCTAACTCCGACCTTTGTTCGTTGATATATGGGAGTTTTACCACCGTAATAAACATTTGTTGCTTCCTTTTTTATTCCTTTGTGAAAGCCTTAGACTCCTCATGTTGGTTTCAGGTTTCTCGTCAGATCCATATATGTGTTTGCTTGGCTGTTTTTTCCTCAGAGTAGAGTTTGGCTTTGCAACTCTCAGACCTTGCCATGAAGGGTCAAACTCGAACACTCATCTTCATTTTGTATTAATAAAATGTTATGTTTATATCAAGAAGGTGTCCGCGAAGAATTCTTCACATCATCACATTAACATTTAGATAAAGGGGAACCCACCAAAATTCCATCACATCTGGGTAAAATGACCGTAATGAACCATATTGGCTGTAAAGAGCAACTCTGTAGCTTTCAGAAATTGGTAGAATTTCTCAAATAAAGCAATTATTAGCGGAATTATTAGCGTTTACCTCCGTACTGAGATTCTCTTACAATCGCCGAACGTGACTGCTACGTACTGAGATGTACCCGTGCTGGATTAGCCATGCATAGAGATAAATAAACTATTTTTTTTTTGTATTGAGATTGCAGCACGAGACATACCTGCAATAATAAAAAAAAAACTGCATAGAATAAATTATAAAACATATATTTTTTATACAAACATATTGCTTTGAAATTGAATTTTCAATCTTAGCATGGAGGAAGTAGCAAAACTCACAGCGGAACTAGTAAAAATTAATTTTCCGATGTCACGTACTGAGTATACCTCTGTACTGAGATTATAACCCTAACCCTAACATAATCCAATAAACAAATAAAATACGTGTACATTCACTTTGAAAGCAAAAATAAACAAAAATTCATTTTCCGGTAGTGCGCATGTGAGTGCATGCGCATATACAATTTCAGCACGATGCACACTCAGTACATGACACCTGTAGTGTGAATGCTCATAATTGATCTCAGTACGAGGTAAACTCAGACCGTGACAACGGTCTTTATATTAACGTGTTTGTTTTTGGGTTTTTCTACCAAACGCTGTTTAAAAATCCTGTTTTAGCACAAACTTCACTAGATTGAGCTCAACTCTGTCATTTCTTGAGCAAAATGTAAAGTAATGTGAATTCTGTCGAAAGGATGTGATAAAAGTAGGAAAACATGAACAGTTTTATCCATAGTTGGACTTATTTTGTATTTCCGTTTTGACAGGAGCCATTGCTCTGGAGCCTTTAATGGTTAATGACCAGTGGTGCACATATCAGGCCTCGAGTATTGATAATGTTTTCCCATAATTCAGGTGGATCTCCACTGAGAGCTCACGCTTCCTCTGTTCAAGGTGAAAGGCTGAGAAAGTGAAGTGGGGTTAATTGCCCTCCACCCAGAATCTGCTTTTAAACGTCTCCACGTCTCCAAATGAGTTCATTAGCAATTCTTTGCAATTCTTCTATAGTGTCTTAATTGAGGGTAATTAAATGAAGTGATGGCATTAGTGCTTTTGGCGGACAAAACATCAAAACCTTGCAGAGTGGTGTAGCATACATGAATACGTCATTATGGGTGACACTCAAGAATAATACCCACAACCTCTTTATGTGGCAGAGCTTTAGAGAGCCGGCGAGCGTCCACCTGAAACGCTTTTTGTTATTTAGATAAGTGAGATAATTGGGACGGGATGAGTGCGGCGCCAGAGTGTAGCTGAGATAATAAGCTGCGTGGACCAGCTGGATTTGGCTCTTCTAGTCACGCCTCGGAGATCTTCACCTCTAGTGGATCGTTGATGGTCTCTGAGGTTTTGCTGCCACAAGTCGGTGAAACAAAGAACAAGTTCAATGACGTAAAGGCGGAATTTAACACCAGGATTGCAATATTTAAGCTGGTGGTCGACTTGTAACTGGAAGGTTGATGGTACGAACCCTACCGTGGGTCATCATTATAGGTCATGAAGCAAGGCCCTTTACCTCTAAGTACTCATTGATGCTGCAGCCTCAAGCGAGGGCACAGGCCTGTGTCCTCCTTGCGCTAGTACCAAGTGGTTTTGGTTGTATACTCAAAAGCTGACATGGGACTAGAACAAAGAAAGAGTGTTTTAAAAATGAGATGTATTTTATTATCAAATCTTGAATGTAGACAATTTCTTATGTCCATTTTAGCGCTTGATGCACCGTGTCTTAAAATGACTTGATGAACACACACTGAATAGCCCCACCCCGGTCCAATACAAAAGTGATCCGTGGCATATCAAGATGTGTGTTATCCAATCACTGATCTTCTTACTAGCACTGGTTCAAATCCTGGACAAGCCCCCAAATAATCAAATGACCCTTTTATCCCAATTTTGACTCCACAGACCTCTAACGTTATTTAAACCAAAGGTAAGCAAAGTCAGAAAACTCAAAACAACATTGTGAATTTTTTTTTTAGCAGAGTTTGAGCCATTGTTTTCATGATGTTTTCAGACTAATAGCACATAAAAGTTCAGGTCTACTGCCTTACTGTTGCTGTGGATGCAATCATCTGCACCCCATAGAAAAGGGTCCCTCCAGGAAGGCGTGGCCTTCTAGGTTCTGCCTGAAGATCCTTTGGGTGCATTCACAACGACAGATCCTAGAATGGTTAAAATGCTCTAGGATTCATTTGCTCAGATAGTCTGGTTGGTGTGAACATGCAAACGAAGTCTAGGATGAATCAAACAGACAAATCCTAAAGAGATGGTTTCTGTCAGTCTCCTATCATTTCCAATCAAAATCTAGAGCGATTGGGAGCGCTCTGGAAGTAGCGGCGTTAACATAGAGCGCACTGCATTATGGGTGGTCAGGAAGAACTGGCGATGGTGCAAGACATGGCTTTAAAACCACCAAAAGCACGGCAACTTGTTGTGGAGGAAATAAACGGAGAAGGCAGAAGTTTCTGTGCATTCTTAAGTGCTAGCTTTGACCCATAGATGAGAGTCTCTTCTTCAGGTTTCTGTTTTTCTGCCGAGACAAGTCTCTACTCTAGTAACAGCCTCTCAACTGGTTAGCTCATGGAACTGCATCAGAGGATGTTTGGAGCAGATCAGAAGTTGTTGTCTAACCATTCAAACCGAGTTCACGACTAAACCAGTGTGAATGCACCCAGTGTTAACCTAATACGAAGCCAGATGACGATCGGGAGAATGACTATGGATCATATCACGGCCCATCTACTCGTAACCCCCTTGTACACACAAAGACCAAGATGCCCTATTAGGTTAAGTAGATGAGTCACAAGTAGATGAGTCACAATAATTTAATACTGAAAACTACAGGAAGTCCATGACCCAAAGCGCCATAGGAATTGATGTCAAGTACAATCAACAGGTTTTTGTCAAGTAAAGAAGAAGAAATGTTTATTTGGAGTTTTTCCAAACATAACCTTGTTTTTTAAAGGGATTGAGCAGGAAAACTGGTCTCGTCTCGGTCGCACACGCGTCTTTTCTGACTCTGCTTCAGGTCACACTTAGAAAAGAAGCTTCTTCCACCTGTGAGAGAAACAAAGGGAGGGTCAGAAGGACTTCAATGATAACTGCTGCTGCTTTTACTAGAAACAAAGAATTTGGCTTTCTGCTGCTCACAGCCACAGAGGAGGGTTTCAAACTCTCTGTCCTTACAAACCTTTGAAACATTTTTAAGTATGTGTTTAACTCTCATTTATGTTCAGTGTACATTGGTTTTGTATGTATTTTTTTTAATACCTGCTCCAGTGATGTCCAGGAAAAAAGTAGTAGGCTAGCAAAAAAAAATGTAGTAGGCTAAAACTCGCGGCAAGATATCACTGCAGCAATGCTGGCGCTGTGGAGGGCATGTGTCCCCCCCGCCCGAGACATTTGGTGCATTTTTTACATTATTTTGTATATTTTGGTTGTCATTTTATGGATTTATTGTATATTTTTTAGTTATTTTTGTGTTTTCAAAGTAATTTTGTATGTTTGTGTTGTTATTTTGCATAGTTTTGATGTCATTTTGTGTATTTGTCTGTCATTTTGTGTATCTTTGTGTGTTTTGTTGTTATCTATTGTATTTTTTTTCTCATTCCGAGTATTTTACTTACTTTTCGTGTATACATGGAGTCATATTTTGTGTTTTTCAAGTCATCCAGTATGTTTGTGTTCATTTTGTATATTTGTCTCTTGTCTTGTGTGTTTTTAGAGTCATTTTGTGTGTATTTTTGTTGTTTTTCCCTGATTTTCTCTCATGTGTCAAATTAACTAAAGTTCATTAGAATTTCTAAGTATTTGTCTTGGGTGCTGCACAAACCTTTCATCCCTCAGATGTCACAATATAAAGCACTGTGTCTAAAAAGACTAAGAATCAGAGTCTCAGACCATTGATTAATAATTAGCGGGAGACAATTAGAGCCAAAACAAACACTGTGTGGTCGAAACGTCAAGCCACCGATATGGAAAGTCACTCCTGAAGTTTGGTTTGTTTTGACAGCAGTTGGAGATGGAGGAAACTTTCAGCCACTCAAGTGATTTTTTTTTGTAGAAGTGAAGATATGTTATTTTTCTGTCTGAGCAGATGTCCTGGTGTATCATTAAGTTACAATTCCAAAATCCTCTGAATGCAGAAAGACTTTTTTCCTTCATTGTACGTTTTGATTGAGTTCTAAATGTTCAGCATCCCTGAGTCTTAAAGGGATCCTTCATTGTTTTTACAAATAACGCCTAAAACCTTTGATATGAACTTCTTATTGGATCTATGCCTAACAAAACACATATTTGCTTTATTCACTTTAAAAAATGGGAATGCTTTACAGAAGTCATGTGATTGCTGATGTCACTAGGCCCCACATCCCATTGTTTTTTGGATCATTTAGCAGTTTTTCTGGTCAAAATATCAATTTGTGCTGCTTTTGGTTGCTCTAAATAATCAGGAACAGTTCAAGATGTCGATGTGAACCTTTTCTGTGTACAGAAAGAGAATCTGTGTCTGCAAGGGACGACAGTTCAAACTTTGTAGTTTTGTAATAGACAGTGAAGCAGAGAAGAAGAGTTCTAATTCCTACTTGATTCCTAGGTGAATAAAATATGTTAAACCTTCTTGAAAACCAGAGTGCTCTGTTTGTGAGTTTCCGTGAACACTCTGATGAGTGGGTCCCTTTAAATGTTGTTGCCGCAAGGAATTGTGGGTCAGCATTATGTGGCCTCCTTTGCTAAATAATGGATCAGTGTTTCCTAGGCTAAAGGAGGTTATAGAGGAAACATTGAGCCTCCTTTCCTTAGCTTTTAGAGAATTGGAACGCTCCTTAAACACTTCCCGAGGTTAAGGAAAAGTGGGTAGGAAAGGAGACCCTTAAACTGTAAAGCAGTCCCATTTTTTAAAAGTTATTAAACAAATATGGTGCAAAACAATGCATTCTTGATATTTTAATAAGCACATTTGAAATGTTTTAGGCCATTATTGTGAAAACAGTGGAGGATCCCGTGCTGAGGTGAAATGATAAAGTCTCACATTGACGAGAAAGAGAAAGTGGTGGACTGCTTAGTGGTGCAAACTGGTGCAAGATCAAAGCTCCTCAGCCAGGCGGGACTGCCTTTTGTCTCTAAATAATAAGACATTGAAATTGATTATGCCAAGTGGAGCAAGACGGTGCAGAGGAAATTAGAAATTATTGCTGGTGAATGAAGGAGAAAGTCTGTGTTTGGAGGCACATGTTTGATCCATGCTGATTTGTTTCTTATAAGCAAACATGATCTCAGTGAAACCACCAGTGGGATTGGAACATATCTGATTGATCTTCTGTGGTTGAAATAAACAGCTAAAAACCATTAGCCTCCATTTGCCCCCCAAACCTTTTATTGCAGATAATGGCGGCAAAGCACTGAAATTATGATCATTCACATGATTATTCATCGGTGGGGAGGAAATTATCATCTCTGCTTTGGTGCTGGACCATAACTAAGTAAATCCTCCAGTTATTACGTCCAATTAAGAGACAATTTTTAGAGTCAGGACTGATCTGCTGTGATTGGTGGAGGTTTGATATGACCCACGTCACAGATTGGACTGACGAAAAAAATAAAGACGTGGAACTTTAAAACAAATGTGAACACTCAAGTGACAAGTATGTTTCTTCTCCAATAACAACAAAGCTGTTTTACTGACTGTGTCATTATAAAGCTCTGCAGAAAGCCTGATAATTGGACCTAAACCTAATGAGTTCTAATTAATATTATTATTACCTTTTTTTAATCATTATTAGCACTTTGTGATGCTTTTACTTGTCTGAAAAGTGTTTTTTTATGTATTTTTCTGTCATTTTGTATGTTTAAGTTGTTATTTTGTATAGTTTTGATTTCATTTTGAATAATTATCTCTAGTTTTTTTTGTATTTTTGGAGTAATTTTGTTTGTTTTGCATAGATTTATTGTATTTCTCTTGGCGTTTCAAGTATTTTTCCTTTGTTTTGTGTAACTTGGAGTCATTTTTTTGTTGTTTTTTTAAGTCATTCTGTATGTCTGACTTCATTTGGTGTATTTGTCTGTTGTTTTGTGTATTTTTGGAGCCATGGTATGATGGGAGAAAACAGGTGTACTGCATAAAACAAGACGTTTATTTCCTCGTCTTGTATCAATTAAAATCATTATCGCTTGATTCGAATCCAGGACAAGCCCCCAAATAATCATAAGGCCCTTTCATGCTTATAATGACTCCACCGAGCAACAAAATAAGGTTCGTTGAGCTGCTTTGATTCATTTTCAGTTAAAATCAAAGTAAAATGTTATTTATTATTTTAGCATCCCTCTGATCTGTTCATCCTGTGAAGTCGTGACAGAAAAACATGGATTAAAGTCAAGAAGGAAGTAAAAACCTCAGGTGTTCCATCTGAGCACCGGACCAACAAAGGTTATGAAACTACTCACCCTAAAAGTTGTTTTCTTTAAAGGTCATTTTTTGAAAATCAAACCTTGTCAGTGCAGAAAATTCCTCTCCTGAGTTTTTCTTACTTGGTTACATTTGTTGTTTAAAGGCTTTGATGGGAACCAGTGAAATGGACAGTGGTGGTATCTGGCACTGGGCTGTGATGATGGTAATTAGACACCAGTGGAGGACGAATGAGGGACGAGGACTAATTAGACTGTAAATCTGAGAGTAGACCCAAAGGAAACGTGTGCAGCATCACTAAATATTCACCAGGGACAGAGTCAAGCTTTACGCCTCAGGTTTGTCTCGCTGGGATTTAACGACTGCATCAAGGTTTATTGGTCAGCGGGTCAACCACGGTGTGTTTCCTCCAGGGACGCTAACAGGAAAGCTAAAACAGGGATGCTAACAGGGGACCTAACATGGTTTACAATCATGGGTGGCTTTGAAACTTCACAAAAACTGATGCTTTTCCAGCCTCGCTGGAGCGACTTCGGAACCATCACAAATATGATAGCACGCACACAAAACATCGTGTAGCCCCAAAACAAAAATACAACATAACTAAAAAAAATACTCAAAAAACACTCTAAATGCCAAAAATAATGCACAAAATCACTGCAATAACATACGTGAGGAAAACAGAAAACCTTAGATTCCAAAAACACACAGAAAACAACAAAATTGTTACAAAAAACCCTCAAATGTACACAAAACCATAACATAAATACACAAAATGAGGACAAAAACGACAAATGACTCCAAAATCACACAACTGTATTTCAAAAACTTCAAAACATTTTCCCAATAACAATTTCTCCAAAGAACTGCTAAAACACACACAAGGTAAAAAAATACTCATAGAACACACAAAACCACAACAAAAATGCACAAAATGACTCCAGAAATACACAAAATTAGGAGAAAACACACACAAAAGGACAACAAATTACAAAAACATATTTCAAAAACACACATAATGCCCTCAATAAAATGCAAAAGGACACAAAAAACACCCCAAAGGACCAAAACTACACAAAATAACTTAAATAATACACAAAAAAGACAAAATCATGTTCAAGGTCAAAAACTACTCAAAAGCACTGCAAAAACACACAAAAGAATAATAAACGACTTCAAATATACACAAAACCACAACAGAAAATACATAAAACGACTCCATAAATACACAAAATGAGGGGATAGATGTAAAAAAATGCTTCAAAATACACAAACTGAAAAACACTACAGGACAATAAAGGACAAAAAAAATAAATAAAACTGTGATAAAGTTCAGACTGGTCATTATTCTAAAAGCTGAAAGGCCCTTAGACGTTTCAGTGGAACATTCTGCTTCTTTTACATAACAGAGGATGGACATTCCAGGCTACACTGAGAATGTGATACTAGTGTGTGAAGATGAACCCATCCTTGCAATCTCTCACTTCTGAAGGTATGACGTGTCCACGAGTAGAGGCGGCAGCAGCAGCAGCAGCAGCAGCGTGGAGAGCAGACGGGCAAACAGCCAGCCCTCTGACACTGGCTCACGAGAAAACACCATCACATTGGTATTTTTGGCTGACAGGATGGATGGAGCAGTTGGTTGGTTGGAAGCTGGCAGAAGAACCAAAAACCTTCCAAGTAGTTTAATATGGGAAGTTTTTTTAGAGTATACTATCACACGCACCACTTCACACCACCTGCAGAGGGCGCTAACCACACTCACCTGTCTGGACCAGGACCTCTGATTTTCTGTGATCACGGAAAACAAACGGAAATCCTAGAATTAACTTTCATGAACGGAAACGGCTCCCCTACATATTTTGTAGAATAGATAGATTTTGGAAATAGATAAATACACGCTACAACCTTGCGCTATGAAATTGCAGTTTTGTGAGAGTTTGCGAGATTTCATTTAATTGTTTTATATTTATCATTTAGATAATAGATAATTATCCTTTTGAATTCTGAACCATAAAAAAGTACTGTATTTATAAGTTTGAATTAATCATCAACTCAGAGAGAGACGGTGAAATGAATAAGTGTATAGTCTGAAAACGTAAAAAAAAAAAATTGGTAAAATTTTAAATGGAAAATCACACGAGTAATTTTATTTCATTTTTACAATGTGCTATGAAATTTAGAGACAATCAAAAAAATTTATTTGCAAGTTTACCTTAATGAATTAAGCACTTTTGGCCATTTTTTGTTTAGCTTGTTGGTATTTATTGTATATTATCTTAAGCAGAGCCAATAAAACAGAAATGCTATCGTGTGAAATGTAAAAATTTAATTTTGGAAACCATAAAATGTAATTTGGGAACATTTTAAATTGAAAATCAGAGACTCTACCTGGACTGCATTAAATTCTCTTGAGTTCACAAAGTTTGAAGATCAGTTGAAGTGTGTAGTTTAAGGAACGTCACCATTATTGAAGCATAAAGAACATTTTGTAGCATATAAAAAGTGCTGTGTAAATAAAGATTGATTGATTGTCATCTCTACGGTTGTTTCTTTGTTGAATCGGACCTCACAGGCCAATCTTTTCTGCACATTTGCAAAGGTTACCTGGCCTATTAACCAATGTAATCCAATAGGAGTATAATGAGATTCTCTGTGTTAATGTCTGTATATGAATGTCAGCCCATTTGTTTGGATGTTTTTGACATCCATCAAAAGCAAATTACACAATGACATTTCATGTAACTGTTGCTGCGTGATTTGGAAAGACTTTTACAAACACCAACAACGACTCAAACCACTGAACTACTGGTGGTTGACGATTCAATCGACCCGGTTCACTGATGCGTGCTAGCCGACCCACGTAAATGTGTTTGTTTTCTGACTTCACTGCACTCTGCAAATTCTATGTTTTAACACGAAACTCACACCAGCAGAAAAGCACACTGTTCATATTGGACGGTGATTATGTTACCAAGCGGAGGATGCAGACAGGCAACATTGGGCAGCTAAGTAGCGACAGGGGTCCTCAGGGGTGCGGCTGGTGTATGTGTTTCTCTGTTATGTAGATTAAAAAGAGAGTTAGAACCACCCGTTCATGCCTGGAAGTCAATTTTGTGTCCAAGTGTGCAAAAATTATTACGAAAGTACCGATTAAAAAAAGAAAAAACAAAAACAGAAAAGCCCCCTAGGCTGGTTGAAACACAGTGTAGGGGGCGACATCACTCAATAAGGGATCAAAATCACAGCTTATGGGATCAAAATCACAACATAGGCAACTGGTGGCCCAGGGGCCACATACGGCCTTCGGTCTAATTTTTTGCGGCCCCCAAAGTAAATGTACAAAATTACAGAAAAATACACGCAGGAAAATACAGTAAATGACAAGATAAAAACACAGAAAATTCTCCAAAAACACACAAAACTACGACAAAAATGAACAAAATGACAACAGTAATACACAAAATTACTCAGAAAAATATACAAAATTACAGAAAATGACAACAATCAATCAATATCATAGCGTAGAGGATCAAAACCACAGCGTTGGGGGCACCTTCAGTGGCTTCCTGTAAAATCCAGAATAGAGTTTAAAATAATCCTGTTTGCATACAAAGCTCTACATCAGCCATCCCCAATTAGTGGCCCCTGGGCCAAATCCGGCCTACATGAGCAAAGTGTCCGGCCCGTGCGGACCCAGTGAAACTAATAACCTGCCGTGTGGTGAAATAAAGTGTTTGGTTCTTTTTTGACCTCGTCCCACACCGTAGACCTGACCCTGATGTCGATGCGTTTGGCGCATGCGTTGAACGGTTCAGGTAGTGACACACGACACCCTCTGACCACCATAGCCAAACAACATATTACCAGTAAGAGACAATAAAAAATGAACCCAATGAACCAAGGACAACATGGCCTCTAATAAGAAGGACCAGGAGAACCGTCAGTTCAAAGCTGACTGGACGGTTGTTTTATTTTACCGGACCATGCCAATGCAAACCGACATGCTTAATATGCATGCAAACACAATCCACGCGTCAGCATCAATGCCAACTTGGTGAGTAAACATCCATTCATTTTTGCCTTCTTGTATCAATCAGAAAAAGTAAATTGATGAATTGAGAGAACAAAAATACTTCAAAACTGTTGAAATGTCACAATATTAAAATGAACAAAATTTTTTTAAAATAAAATAAAATAATGTTGTTTGCCACAAGAAAAGAAAATATTTGTTGTTTACAGCCTGATTTTCTTTGGTACACAGATATTAAACGTGCCTAACTTATTTTGTGGTTATGTTATCTAATTATTTTAAAAGGGACAAACTGATAATCTCTCTGTCTCTCTAAGTGTATGTGTGTGTTTACTGGTTCTGATGTCCTCCAGTCTGACTGTTTTCACACACTCTCACTTCTTTAGATGAATGTGGTTGTAGAAATGCTGCTGACAGCCATCTGTGTGGAAAGCTGAAAGTCTTTTGGACATTTTGCTGAGGGGTGCACTGTTTCACAATCAACAACGTTATTGGTATGCAGAAATGTTCCAGGATATTCGTGTTTTCCACCACCTGCTGTAGCGCTGTTGTTTTTTTGTTGGTCACATTATGTTGATCAAAATATTCTCCAGAGTCATTTAAATAAATCAATCATTGATACTAACTTTCCTGACTTATTGACTCTTTCAAGGGTGCATTTTTTCTCTCGTCTGTCCCTCAAAACAGACTATGACTACTACTGTATCTGCCACTACAACCAACTACCACTGGTACTACTAATCATTACATAAATACTACTTCTAATAATAGCAACATCTGCACATAAAACAATGTTTACCGGTCCAATAAAAAACAAAACAAAAACAGACAACTTGGCCCTCGACTTGGCAACCTGGACATAATTTGGCCCTCGGTGAGACCTACTTGGAGAACCCTGCTCTACATGATCAAGCTCCTGTGTATCTTAGGTAGTGTTGTGTTCAAGACCACACTATCCGAGACCAAGACTTGCCCGAGACCAGAATGCACCAAGACCAAGACAAAACCAAGACTTTCAGGAGCCAAGACCAAGACCGAGACAAGCCGAGGCCGAGATCATAAACATTTTTTTTTTAATTTAAAAATATATATAAATAAATAAAATTATGACAAGGTTCGACATTTAAATAACATTCTCTCTTTGGTTTTAGTTAGCAGGAATAGTGCTGGTCTCAAATGGTCTTGAGGGAAAATCCCGAGTCCTAGACAAGACTGAGTCAAAATGCTTCCGAGTCCGAGACGAGACCGAGACCTTTAAAATTTGGTCTCAAGACCTGTCTCGACTACTACAACACTAATCTTAGAGACCTGTTAGTGACCTGTTGGAACACTCCACTCTCAGTCTGCTGGTCTTCTGGAAATTCCTAAAGTGTCTAGAAGTAGAACAGGAGGCAGAGCATTCAGCTACCAGGCTCCTCCCCTTTGGAACCAGCTCCCAGTCTTAGTACGGGAGTCTGCTACTCTCTCCACCTTTAAAAGTATAACCTACTTATTTGCTAAAGCGTATACTGCATAATAGCGTTAAAATAACCATTGGGAACAAAGCCCTAAACCTAAAAATAGGAACTAAAAACTAAGATTATATAGAACACCAACATTATATTCAAACACGATCCACCATCTACACATAGCTCTAACGCGCTGCAATGGGTTGACGTCCAGTCAGACACAGTTGTGCTGGGTTGTAAACAACCTCCCTCTTCTGTCCCTCATTGCATAAGCCATCATACTGCTCACACTGCTTCACACCATTTACACTGACGTCCACCACATAGATCATTACATGTGACCAGTACAAGATGAAACCTCGTCTGTAGTGGTAACATTTCAGAGCATGGAGGATGCTGTATGATGTTTAATGTGAACCTAACCATTAGGAACAAGTGTATCATAGTGTATCATGTTTTTCCTGCAGTCTGTGTCTTCTCCTCGCCCTCCGAGGGCTCTTTTTTCTGTTTCAGGTGCCTTGATGCTGGAGCTGGTGGTTCCTGATCAATGGCTCACGGCATCTAGAACACTAGGATGGACTGATGGGTTTTATCTTTCTTACTATGGACTCTATATTTTTTTTGAGATGACTTTGCTGTAATTTGCTCTGTATAAATAAAGTTGAATTGAATTGAGGTTTGTATACAGTAAGTTGTTTGTATACCTTTGTGTTGAATAATAGCCAAGTTTAAAAAACAACAACAAACAAACGGGGAAACTGTTAAACTCCTCGGCCATAGAAACAGGACCATTGGCTCTTAATGAGAAGTTACAGTGATGGTTAAAGCAGGAGAACACATACAGCCTCCCATATGTCATTGTCTAAAGCACTCGTATCTAACAGCTTGAGTTTAGTTTGTTCAGGGAGCGATCAGCGAGACAACGAGGCATGACCACATTTTGCAAACTCTGCAAACTTCACGAAAGACGGAGCGGAGACGGATAGCGCCGATCGATCAACTTCAACCATTTACAACTGAAAGGGTAGAGTAGGCAGTTCATAAACGTGTTCAGGTGATCAATACGATCCATTAGAAACATGGTTTTCTGATGCTTTTGTCTAAAGTATTTATTAAAAAAAGCTAAGTGCCTTGAGGCTTGTTGCCTCTGAAGAGCAATAAAAGCAGCAGATGTGATAAAAAATAGGAAAACATCTCCACTTATCATCCCTTTGATACAATTCCTGTCCAACTCTGCAAACAAATGCTTTTTTGATTAAGTCCTGATTTCTGCCATTTCTAATCCGTCATAAGACTAATGCCACACTTAAAGGATTTAAGTGTGTTTTCCCAGGCCAGCCCAGAGGTATGGTACCTCTAGCACATCATAGATTTTGTACCAGCTTAGATCCCAGTACACGCGTCCCAAACAAGGCGTCCAGGAGGTATTCCACCGTTGTGCGGGACCAGCCAGTTTTAGGCAAAACTAGAAAGCAGCTGTTAGCGTTTAAAGGCAGATTTTAAACAGCGAGACTACGTGGATGACTGATGTTTAAAAAATGATTTTTTTTTTATTTAACGCCATTTGTTCACATGGTAGTGAAATTCAAAATGCTGTGAAAAAGATCAATTTTTGAGAAAAAAAGAGAGATTTTTTATGAACATTAAAAATGTATTTAGCAATACATTGCAAGTGTGTTGACATTTTGATCTGTTGTACGATCATTTTTTGTTAAATTGGGAATCTGTGTGGATGGTTTGTGTAGAACAGTCTGGAGATGAGCTGAATTTGTTGGAAGGGGATTTTTGAAGAAAAAAAACATAGTGACAGACTTCATTACCTGCATCATGTTTAAATGTACCAATGATTCTACAGGACACATGTTTTAATTTTTAAAGGTTTGCTGTAGCGCCACCTTGAGGACGATTGGCTTGTTTTAGAGGATGAGTCAATGAAGGAGCTTTTTATTGTTTACTTGTTCACACATGGGAGGTAGGATTTCCTCTGAAGAAGAAAGAAGAACAAGAACAAAGAAGAAGAAAAAGAACAAGGAAGAAGAATGAAGAAGAAAAAAGAAGAACAAAGAAGGAGAACATGGAAGAAGAAGAACAAGAACAATGGTTTCCTGGCTCCTAATGAATATGAACTATTTGTATTATTTAAATGTTGGTAAAACCTGAACGTAGAGTTACTTTCTCTTTCTGAGTTTGAGAGTAAATCTAAAATAATATCATCATCTTATTTTTCTAAAGTGTGGATGAGACGTGTCGTCCATCTGTATCTTCTCATCACGTCTGGACTCAGACAAACTAAATATTAAAGAGTTAAAAACACGAACCCTTCTGTGAGCTGTAGAAAGTAGAAAGTCTTTCTACGCTAACATACTGTAAGGCAGACGGTCACTGAAAAATGCATCGCTCTCCAAAGTCTGGAGTTCTGAGATTTCAAACTTTACAAATGTTTTCAGGGCTGTGGAAAAAAAAAAAAATTGTTTCATTGTCGAAGTTGTTGCAAAAGTGAGAAAAACTAAGGCCTGGGGGCGAACATAAATCATCTAAATTATTGATATGATTATTAGCATCCCACTCAGAGCCAACCAGGCATTACCCAGAATACCTTTAGCAGACATGTGGAAGGGAGTGGATGGGGGTGGGGGGTCATTGTGTGTGTGTGTGTGTGTGTGTTTGCATGCTGCGTCTGTTTGCATGCTGGGTTTCTCTCTCACACACACACACACACACACGCACACATACGCGCTCAGTGTGTTTGTTTGTTTACCGCAGACCATTCCAATTTGAAAGAGCCACTCTCAACACTTGATCAAATGCCAGCCGAACTGGCAATTTCATAAATAGCCTCTCTATTGTGTGCAGAGACGGGAATTCTAAAGTGGAGCATGAAACTGACACCACTCCATTGAAAAGTGTTATAAAACTCTCACTGATCAGTTGGGTTTATGAAGCGGCGCCCTCCATACTTTACCCTCTGGCTTTGCTTTTTTAAGTTTTCCTACAGAGAAGAAGAATAAAGGCGTCTTTGCTTTTCTTTAAAGTCACGTCAGGCTGAATTGCTTTTATGATTGGAAACTAACTGATGGCTCACATATACATTCAGCGTTGTCAGAATAGGGCACTGGGGGTCTGGGATATGGGCAGAGATTTGTCTGAAATATATTCACAAATACAGTATTTCCACAATTGTCACATGTATTTTTTCAGATTTGTCACATGCATAATTTGTGTGTTGATGACGTTTCTGATAAACGCAAGTGAAAATCGGACAAATACAAGTGAATATCTGAAAATCATGTGAAAAATCTAAAAAATATGTGAATTTCTGAAAAAAACAGGTGAAAATCTAGAAAAACAAATCTGAAAATCAAATGAGAGAATTTAAAAAATGTGAAAATCTACAAAACATGCATTAAAATCCCTGTGAATATCTAAATGTGGAAATCTAAAATAAATGTGAAAATCAAAGAAAAAACACGTGAAAATCTAAACAACAAATGAGAGAATCTGAAAAACATGTGAAATCTTTTTTAAAAAAACACGTGAAAATCCCAGTGAAAATCTAAAACACGTGAAAATCTAAAAATCAAGTGAAAATCTAAACAACAAATGAGTGAATCTGAAAACGTGAAAATCTTTAAAATAAAAAACACACATGAAATTCCCAGTGAAAATCTGAAAAACAAATGAGAGAATCTGAAAAACATGTGAAAATCTGTAAAAAAAGAAATACACACTTGAACATCCACGTAAAAATCTAAAACACACGTGAAAATCTAAAAAAAAACATGTGAAAATCTGTGGAAATTTACTGTATATTTGTGAATATCTTCGAGTCAAATCTCTTTCCATAATGAGATGCCAAATGTAAAAACTTGTTTCACTGATTCATAGCCGACATATTCTGAACATTTAGATCACTTTTCTTTCATTTGAGACAGACTAATATAAAACAGCATGTTCTATGTCATTGTTAAATATGTATAAACATGGACATAAATCTAAATGTAAATGTTAAATCTAAATGAAAAAGTTAAATATACATATGAAAATCTAAAGTAGCCATTTTAGAAGATTTTGACAAATTTTTAAAGACCCACAGAATATTTTGTACTATGACTATCTGAATTCTGAAAAATTGAAATCTCTAACTTCATCAGAAAAAATAATTTTGTTTCACACAAATCACCAGTTTGTGATAAAAGCTGAGAAAAACGGCTTTTTATGAAAAAATCTACAAGTGACTTTGAAGCAATTTGTTTCCTTCTATAAAACTACAAAAACAACACTGAGACCAGGCTTTTGATGGAAACTTTATTATTATTTTTGCTATCTATGTCAGAGTAAATTATTTTCTTAATGTATTTTGGCCTTCCTCCAAGTCTCTCCCCCCGTCAGTCTCCACACACGCAACTTCCTCCTCCTCCCGGACATGCTGAGTCTCACCGCTTGCCTCGTTTTTTTGATCGTTTTCTCTCACCATTGCGACACTCTCAATAGTCCACTTAGTTCCACACATGCTCTGGTTGAGTGTGAGCTGCTGTGAACTTCAGCATCACCTCTCGAAGCCCCATTTTATGTCTCGTAAACTCCTTTCCTCTCCCTCTGAGCTCTGCTCCTCACGGGTGATCTCTCATCCAAAGGTGCGCTGCTACCACCCACATGTCACCAGTTGGTCACTACATCAAAGTACAAGTTAGAGATTCACCGGATAGCTTTGTCACACTGTCTCCTAGCAACCCCAGCCAAAAAACACAATTAATGTCTTGAGACATGAATGTTCTCAATGAGTTAATAGTCAAAGTAAAATAAAAAAGCAAAAACTAACACTTGCAGAGACACAGCAGTCAATATTTTACGTTCATATGTTTCATTTATTCAAACAAATATAAAATATATTTGTTTTCAGCAGAAAATAAGTGATTTTGAGGTTTAGTTACTCTTTAAATCAGTACATTTTAACACAAGTACGGGTAGTTTTTACCTAAGTGAAGGATGCGTGTACTTTTAGCATCTCTGCTTAAACCTAACATGACAGTTTGAAACTCAAACAAACTTCATTGGTACCTAGAACTATACGTATTTTACTTTTTTCACATTATGTTAGACCAGTGGCTCCCAATCAATGGTCCGTGGACCAAAAAAGGACTAAAGCAGACATGGGCAACTGGCAGCCCTGGTGCCACATGAGGCTTTTTGTTTAATTGTGTGCGGCCCCTAAAGTGAATGCATTAAATGACTCCAAAAAACACACACACAAAAAACAAAAAATGCACAAAAAAAAAAACAAGACGAAAACAAAATATAACAAAAAAAAAAGAACATGACAAAAAATTACTCCAGAAATATACAAAACAACCCATAAATTTCACATAATATTCTAGTAACACATACACATGTAAAAAACAAAACAAAACTCGAGACAAAAGTATAAAAAGAAAATACACAAAAATATAAAAATGTGGACACATTTTTTTTAAATCGCAACAAAAATATAAAAAAGTTCTACAAAAACATACAAAACAACAACAAAAGTAGATTAAACAATTTGCTCTTTCCTGCATTATTGCTCTGATCAGTCATTATTCTAAACGCTGACATGGTGTTTTTTTGCCCCCACTTTGATAAAATTTGCTAATCATTAGTGTTTTATTTAAGTTTTTAAACAAAATGCGATTTATTTTCACAAGTGTTTCATGCATTATTTAAAAAAAAAAAAAAAAATCTTCTGCTTTGAATCAATGTAAATCCATCATCAATGTTTCTTACTTTCCTTAAACCATCAATAATAATAAAAAAGTCTTGCATCACTTAGTAAAGTTGCTGTAACTCACACTCCATCTCAACCAAAGGATCTGTAGGAGACAGAAGTGAAAGCTGCTTCTTCTTTATCTGGTTGCTTTTTGGTGTTATTGTTCTTTCTGATGCCAGCACCACCAAACATTGAATTGGTGGACTTTATTCTCTTATCTAATAAGTGTAGCTCTCACTTTCCGCCGCACACCCACTCGTCAAAGCTCTCAGGTCTCATCTCACAAGTTTAGAGAGGAATATTTTTTGTGTTTCCAGCAAGGCCATTAGTTTCTCCACCGAGCCTTTGGCAGCACAACGGTCCCATCTGCAATGAGGCGGTGCTATAATTAGACACACCTTGGTTCCCAGAGCTGAATCCAATGCGCCGATTAAAAGTGAACCGTCATTTATATACACACATATATATATATATATATATATATATATATATATATGTGTACATGCACCATGTGCTATTAAAAAATGGCTCCTGGAACAACATTGTTGGCGCTCTAACTGAGAAAACTTTTAAATCCAATTTAAGTTTAAAGAGAAGTGTCCATTTTTAAATCGAAGAAAAGATGAAACTTTCAGCTGCACATAATATGGAACAGTTTGTAGCTGAGATATTTCATCGCAGGGACAATAAACAAAAAGGAAAATTCTAAAACTATATAAAATCAATCTTTCTACTTACATTTCTGTTGTTAATTATGTCAAATTATAGTTCATTTCTTGCATTCCCCAAAAGAAAAAAATAAAAATAAATGAATGTTGTGGCTGATTAATTTCTGACTTCTCAGAATCTCAAATTCAGTTTGAAATTTCTCTTTCCTGGTAAAATTGGTAAAATGTAACAATAACGTTTTTACTTTTAAATTTCTAAAATACTGATGTTTTCTCATTTTTTATGACAGTTTGTTAGCACTGTATGTCAGTAATATGTGGTAGTACAAACAAACTAGGGCATAAAAAGGTTGAAATTGCTCTTTTACATACTGTATACTTGAAATCAAACTATTTCTTATTTGGCTCGTGATTCGACTCCTCGGGGACAAATACGCTAGGATCCTGTTTGTGGACTTCAGCTCTGCGTTTAACACCATCATCTCGGACATCCTCCACCACAAACTCACCCAGCTCAGAGTGCCCGCCTCCACCTGTCAGTGGATCACCTCAGCAGGTGAGCATCACATCCAGCACCAGGTCACTCAGCACTGGCGCCCCCCAGGGCTGTGTTCTCTCCCCACTGCTCTTCTCCCTCTACGGCTGCATCAGAAAAGTCTCTCCTATCTCCTTTCCTATCCACTTTTCCATAAAGGAAAGGTGTTCGGAAAGGAGTTAGGAAAAGGCCATCACGTTTATTTTGACAATCAGACGCACTTCCACTAAGTGCCGTAATAATCAGACGGCCCCAAAGATTAGTGACGTCTGCCATGGTGAAAAAATTACAAATTTCAGAAAATGGACTAAAAGCTTATTTATAACACTTTCCTCTGATATAATCTCAAATATCACAAGGTTTAAATGTAAATCAAAGGAAAAGAGGTTACCATGGCAACATTCTCACACTCACCTTCCGCTCACTAATATAAATTATGTTAAATAAAACATAATGTAGCTAAAAATGTCTCTTTTTTAGAACCACAAAGTGTCTGTCAGTCATAATCTGATCGCGGGTTCAGAGTGCATTAGTGAATTGATAAAGCGTGGTCGTTGCTGCTACGTTCTCTAGCTAGTGGGCGGGATAACACCAGTCAGGATGACAGCGCTAGAGACGATAAAGAAACTTTATTTTGAGGAAAAATGACATCTTTTAAAAGATGGGAGACCAATACCTGAGCTAACAGAGCTTCAGCAAAGATAAGGTCAGAACATTGTTGGTACTTTCTACAGTGAAAAGAAGGATTGACTTTGTGGATGCTCCTCACTGAGGCTGTTCTGAGTTGTTGTTGTTGTCATTTTCTCTGTGTTTCCAACACAAACAACGGATGTGCTGCCGTGTCATGAGATATATCTTGTTGTGAGAGTATGGAGGCTATTTTAAATAACTTTAATGGTGTTTATGATGCTGATTTTTGTTAGATGCTAAATGCTTGTTCATGTGGATCTTGTTGGGGTTTTTTTTTATTATTAATTGTATTTTTTGATAAGCACATTTGAATTAACACTCGCCACCAGAAACATATGAAATTGTCATTGGTGGTCTCCATTTGCAACGCCCCGTCTCCCCCACCCTAGTGCTCACGCACGTGACTGCCTTTTGTTGATGCCTGTAGTTGCTCTAGCCTTGGGACTGCTTGTTGTGCTGCAGTTGTTTTATGATGTAGTTTGTTTGGATGCAGCATTGTTTCCCCTGTAGTTGCCTGTCATGGTCTGAATAAGCAGTGTTGTGTGTGAAACTGTAAACCTCAGAGCTCAGCTGCAGATGGAAATACATAAATTACAAACGTTAGGATGTGATCAGTGTTTTTTCCCCTCGAGTGATGTGAGTAAATGTGAATGAAATCATCTAAATGGACTCCTTTAGTCTGTGGTTATTCCATGAGGTTCAGCTCTCTTTGACACACACACACACACACACACACACACACACACACACACACACACACACACACACACACACACACACACACACACACACACACACACACACACACACACACACACACACACACACACACACACACACACGTGTGTATATGTGCGTGTGTGCGATCCCTCTGTCTCCATCCTTCCATCGTCCTTCACGCTGAGCGCTCACAGCACAATGAGGCAATGATGGTGAAAGTTGAAATGCATTCCTGGGATATTATCACTGGTGGTGACCCACTGGGAAACCCACTGCCCAGTGTGGATCTGTGTTAATGGTGTGGAACAACGCTAATGTTGCTAATGTGAGCACACACAGGCTGCTGAGCTGAGCCTTGGGATGCTGGTGCATCTATGTGGAAACGGTCACATGGTGAGGGAGGGGCAAACATGCTAATGAGATCATATATTAGCTTTTATGAAAACACAATCAGAATCATCTTTAGGGGCCATGTATGTTAAACACACTAAACTAAAAATATAAACAGTAATTAAACACTAATAAATAGGATACTATAATATACAGTAATATGATAATAGTGCAGTGGTGAGCAGTGCAAAAGAATGAAGTAAACATGAAGTAATTTCTTTTTCAGTATTATATACAATGAAGAGTGTGTGTAGATGAACATTTAAATTAAATAATATACGAATATTACATATATATATATATCATATTTGTATATTGTTCCTATGATGGGTTGTTTTGGCGTACATTGATCTGTAACGCCTGTGTCCAGGGTGTGATGTTTCCTGCCCGTTTCCTGACCCTGGACTGGTATAAGTCCTGGATGGGGGCAGTTGGACACCGATGATCTTTCTTGCAGTCCTGATTGTCCGTTACAGTCTGTGTCTGTCTAGATCCAAACCAGACAGTGATGGAGGTGCACAGAACAGACTGAATGATGGAGGTGTAGAACATGATCAGCAGCTCCTGGGACAGGTTGAACTTCCTCAGCGGACGCAGGAAGTTCATAGTCTGCCGTGCCTTCTTTCTGATAGTGTCCTGTGAGATTGTGGATCCCAGGAACCTGAAAGAGTCCACAGGTGACTATGCTGTTCACAGTCACGTGCGTGAGTACTAGGGTGGGGGAGACAGTGCGTTGCAAATCGAGACCACCAATGTCAACACCAATGACAATTTCATATGTTTCTGGTGGCCAGTGTTAATTCAAATGTGCTTATCAAAATATTAAATTAATAATAAGAAAAAACCCAACACGATCCACATGAACAAGCATTTAGCCATCTAACAAAAATCAGCATCATAAACACAATTAAAGAAACATAAACAATTATTTAATATAGCGTCCATACTCTCACAACAAGATATATCTCATGACACGTCCGTTGTTTGTGTTGGAAACACAGAAACACAGAGAAAATGACAACAACAACAACTCAGAACAGCCTCAGTGAGGAGCATCCACAAAGTCAATCCTTCTTTTCACTGTAGAAAGTACCAACAATGCTCTGACCTTATCTTTGCTGAAGGTCTGGTAGCTCAGGTGTTGGTCTCCCATCTTTTAAAAGATGTCATTTTTCCTCAAAATAAAGTTTCTTTATCGTCTCTAGCGCTGTCATCCTGACTGTAGTGTTATCCCGCCCACTAGCTAGAGAACGTAGCAGCAACGACAACGCTTTATCAATTCACTAATGCACTCTGAACGCACATATAGCATTTAGCATAACGAGGTTACCTAAAAAGGCAGCGTAGAGAGCTGCCTTTTGGGGGACTGTGCATGCACAAACACACAAACACGCTATGGGAACAGAGGCAGAGCAGCAATGTGCTTTTGGGAGGGGGTGTGGCCTCTTCCTGCCTTACAGCCGCCTGTGCCGTACCAGGAAATAGCGATGTTTAATCATTTGGGCTATGAAATGCACGAAATGCTGCCACGTTCAAACTTATAGGTATTGTAGGCTATTGGAAATGGAAAAATAAACAATTTATAATTATATTGTAATTAAAACAAACAATTAAAATATCAATTCACCCTTGGGTAGGCACTGCCTACTCTGACTGCACCTCACTGACAACAGGGTATCAACAGGCAATGGCAGGTGAACACAGGTAACAAGGAAACAACAGGCAACGACAAGCAATAACAAACATCAACATGCAACTACCAGCAACAACAACAGGCAACAACATGCAACTATGCTAGTACGATTCTACAATTTAATTTAGCAGATGCTTTTGTCTAAAGCAATCATTTAAAATGGAGGAAAAACCTTTCGTAAGTTCAACAAGTGCTTCAAGTTTGTTTAACCAACGTTATATCTGTCAGATAACAGCTCAACAGAACCATCAAACTCAGGCTGGACCAGGAAACATCACAGTGAGGACGTTATTGATCACGTGATCTCGTCGCTGAGCCTGGATCAGGAGTGGTAGAATCCTCAGCAGAGAAGCACAGAGGGAGGCAAAGGGTCTCTTATTTTTTACATTTCCCACAACCCAGCTCTTTGTTCACAGCTACTGAGGAAATCCTGGTTAGTTTTTTAGTAATCTGATTAAATCCAGAGGGTGTGATCTAAGGTCACCATGAAAAACAAAGCGTAAAGAAGACAAAGAGACAGAAACTCAGGCGTGTGGAGTAAAGTGACGGGATCAGCATGGAGAGACGTTTGCCACTAATACCATGAAAAAGTCTCAAAAGGAGTCACAATCCATGTACGAGCAAATACTCAACATGTAGATGTACAGCATCTACAGTATGTACAGACAATAAAATGTCATTATTTCGCAGTGACAAACAACTTTACAATTGTTTTGTAGTTTGTGAAAATCAGAATATTTTTCACTTTTTGTTAAAATGCTTCAAAGTACATGTTTGAGAACAGGATGAAAGTACGACTTAGGTTTATGTAAATGTGTCCATTGTGACCATCAGGCACAGAGTGGATGTCATTGCGTAGCACAATTTATACACAAAGCATTTCAAATTGTCCAAAAAGACACAAAATGAACGACAAAAATCTACAAAATGCTTCAATAACATAAATATGAAGAACAGCAAAAATCCACAAAATGACTAAACAATTACACAAAATGTTGCAAAATCATACAAAAGAACAACGAAAATACACGTAAATGACAGAAGTAAAAAAATAAAAAATAAATAAATACACGAAAAGGTTAGAAAAATCTACAAAATGCTGCAATTTTGATAAAATATACTGGAGAATATCATAAAAAAATACACTAAATGTCTGCAAAAATACATGTAAATGACAGAAGATATACAAAATGACAACAAAAAGACACAAAATGACTCCAAAAATAACAAAACAAACAAAAATTATGGCAAAATGCAAACAAGGACAGTAAAAATACACAAAATGACGACAAAAGGCTGCAAAAACATACCAAAATTACAATAAAATGTCAAAAAGAACAGCAAAACTACAACAAAACACACTCAAAAACCTTGATTAAAGCTCATCATCGGCTGTGTTGCCATGAATGTTGATAATGTAGTCACGTTTCTGTGATAAAAAGGTCCATCTCTGCTATGGATAATAAAGGCCGTGTAAAAGGGCATTATAGATGCTAAAATGTAATGTAATTAACGTGAAAAATAAGAGTAAACGCCTGAATGTTGATCTAAAAACTGGCGTAAACAGCACAGCGTCCTGTCTTTTAGTTTGTGTTTTATGTGTCTGTAGTTTTCACGTATAGCGCTGCCTTTCCTGTGTGTTAGTGCATGTGAAGGTGTGTTAAATATTGCATCTTCATTTAACAAAATGACCCTAAATATCCTCCTGCCTGTTACAGGAATACAATATAACAATAATAAAAAAATAAAAACATTTCAAAAGTATAAGTAGAAGAACGTTTAAACTTGTTTTCTATTGTGTGTGTGTGTGTGTGTGTGTGTGTGTACACTACAGAGAGCAACCCAAGCATGCAGCAGTGATCACAGCGGAAGCTCTGAGCTGATGATTAATGGCGTCTACTTTTCTCTCACGCATTGGAATATTTTTCTATCATCCAAAGCCTAATGGAAACAAAAGAGCAGCAGACACAATAACGTCTCAGCTTTGTTACGTAAAGAGAAGCATAGCACGTTTTACACTGAGCTAATACAGCGTTATTCTAAACATGATCACCATCACTGACCTCACCCACCCAGGGCTCTGTCTGTGCTGTGACCTCCCCTCAGGTGGGCTGTGAACCACAGAGACACACACGAACCAATATCATCATAACACGCAGGCCTCAGACCAAAGTAAAAACACAAAATAATCAAAATATACAGAAAATGACTACAAAAGTAGACACAAGTGACAGAAAATATAACATTACAACAAAAAAAAAATACACAACACTGCAAAAACATACAAAATCGTGATAAAAATACCCAAAAAAGGATGCACAAAAATACATGTACATGACAGAAGATATGGAAAAGAACAAAAAAAATATGCAAAACGACTTTAAAAAACACGAAATGATTCAATACAAGAGTAAAAACATACAAAAATGACTCCAAAACAACAAACACAAACACAAATTAAGGAAAAATGCACAAAATCACAATAAAATGTACAAAACAACTACACAGAATGAGTACAGAAATACAGAAAAAAACGTTCATGGTTTCATGCAGATTCTGTCCATTTCCACCTTCAACAGTGAATTCTGTTTTCATTGGTCGATTCCGTTAACATGGATTTTAAAGGGCCTTAGTCCAAAGAGTGGATGAAGAAGTCCAAGGCTGTGTCTGAATAGTCCTATCTCCTTTTCTATCCACTATTCCTTCACCCCCAGAATGCTGACCCACAATTCCCTTACCTTGAGTTTATCATTTAAAATAGGCCAAAGTTTAACAATATAGATATATTCAGTTACGGTTGAATAGAAAGAGGAAAAGGGTTGATATGAGTGAACTGAATAAAAACGTATATAGGTATATTAATGCAGACAGGTAGTACACTGGCACAATCATGTTCACAGAAAGTCAACATCACACTTCAATATCAGAGCTGGGTTTAACCCCAACATGGCAACATTGTAGTTTATTAAGTGCACTTATTATAGTTCTGTTCGACCGTTTATCTTACATCATCGTTCTTCATCAATGGTTGAATATTAATAGAAGAGGATGTCAAACATAAAGCCAACGCCAAAGGATGCTGCATGTCTGCGTTACCTGAATTTTAAATGTTTAAATCGTTTATATTGGACTAATTATACACACTTTTAAATATAGAACTCTCACCTTTGATTTCTGTGATATAACTCCAATATAAGCAACACAGATTTGAGGCTCTAAACTCAGAAGGTGGTTTTTAATGATCAGGTTTTGGCCCACAGCCTCCTGTGTGGCTACAGGCAGGGGTTTTGTGTTCCTGATTGAAGGTGAAGCTCAATCAAGCTGACTGAGTACAGCTGGCCACGGTTCTGGACAAGGATTTAGCAGAAGTGATTCTTCTTCACCAATACCTTGAATTTTTGTCTAAATAAATAAAGGATAAATCTGCATCCTTCTGTCTTTACATTTTTATGTTATGGTTGTGGGGCGCAACAACCGGGGGTTTGAACCTATAGGATCACTCACACTTAGATCAGGAATCATACTTCTAGGGGTGCCCAATCCTCAAGAGCCCCGATGCAGCATGTTTTAGATGTTTCCCTCTTCCAACACACTTGATTGAAATGACCAGGATCGTTTTCAGGCTTCTGCAGAGCTTGATGATGAGTTCATCATTTGAATCAGGTGTGTTGGAAGAGAGAAACATCTAAAACATGCTGGATAGTGGCTCTTATTGGCCACCCCTGTTCTAGATTAAAAATTGGAGTTTGCGGAGGGGGGACAGGGGCAGGGGGAGCATTGCCCCACCTAGTGGTCAAAAGTTTTAATTACAGTTTTCCCAAGTTCATTCAAAAAAATATTCTTAATAGAATGTACATAATATACAAATATGTTAAGTGCCATAAAACACAGTGACTGTACGAAATGTATTTTATAATTTGTTGTTCTTTTAAAAATACAAGTTATTTTTTGGTGCTCGAGTCATGTGACCATCTTCCTTTCAAGGCTACACAATTGAGATTTTTTTTTAATAAAGCAGTTTTCTGCTGCTTTGATTCTAACACTTTACTGTTAGCGTCATGTCACAGATGTTAGTTCTACCTCAGGTGTGTAGTATAGGTTTTCAGTGAAATGGTCCCAAACTTTTGAGACTTTAGGTTGGTTCTTCTTCACAATGTAAATGGTAAAGCGACACTACACCCAGCAGCTCATGTATGGTACAGCAGCAATAAAAGAAGCAGAAAGCAGCCATCAGCCTGATTTTAACATGAATTTACCACATTAAACGAAGCTTCGAAGCAAATGTTTGTAGTCAACATTATCAATGATGTTACTAATCATTTTTGTATTGTAGATGCAAAAAGTCAGCACATCCTTTGCACAGTGAGTGATCCAGGCTCGTACAGGATCAAACTTTGATGGTTCTGAGGTGGAACATCCGGGGGCTTGTCCGGAATTGGAACCTGGCATCACTCGCACCTAGATCAGGAATCATACCTCTAGATTCAGATGCATTGGAGTGGTGCAACTAGGACCCAAAAAGGAGGAAATGTTTAGGCCATGATGAGATCCAGGAGGAAAAAAAAGAAACATTGGCAACGACGGATGTTTGATCCAGAAGCCGAGGAATGTCTTCTTTTTGCTCTACATTGGATTCCTAGGAACTAACAGTTGGTTTGGGAGTTTAAATGATTGTTATTTCTATCATCAAGTTCTGTTTGTGGTCCCTGAAACCACCACAAGTCTGGAAACTCTGCCATTTGCAAAACAAACCCACCCGAAAGGTCAGCACGTCCTTTGCACAGCGAGTGATCCAGGCCAGTACAGGATCAAACTTTTATGGAAATGTGACACCCTCATTTTCTGTCCTCATACATAATCATGGCACCTTTTCTCTCCCACTGAGACTTTTAAAGCACACCCAAAACTGTGCTCTCATCAGAAGCTTTTAGCCGTGAAACCTGGTAGACTTCATTGTCCTTGTAGTTTATCCAAATTGCCGAGTTATGGAGCCAGAACAATGTGACTCACGGTGATGGAGACATGGGGTACAGGGACATTTTAGAGTTACGTTTTAGAAACGCGTTCATCCTCGAATACAGATATCAGAGCCCATCAGCTAATTACCAGTGATTAGTCTCTGAGGGAAATGGATGATGCACTGGGACTGCAACACAATGATTAGGAGTAATCACATTTTACACCCACAGACAGGTTATAAAAACAAGCATTTCATTTTCAGACTTTCCTCCTTTGGGTTTGTTTTACAGGAAAAATATGAAGTTTGAAATTCTGAACCCTTCAGACAGTAGCTAGACATCCTAATCTCACTGGGAATGGGATTTGTGAGAAGTATTCTGCTCTTATTGAGGTAGTTGGATGAAAAAAATACTCCAGTGGATTCTTTATCTAAAACCAAAAAAGCCCGAGGCGTTCAATAAAAACAAATGCTTGGTGTTGCTTTGTTCCTAATGTGTTTGTGCAGATGGGTTTTTCGGGAGATTGTGCAAATGAAGGTGTTGATTGTTTTAGAGGTTTGAGTGGATCACTCGGACGCCGCAGTCATGATTCAAGCACTGACGGCAAAACATTAGAAAAGCTGAGGATATGGAAATAAGGCCACTGAATTCAGGTGAAAGGGCTCTCAGATCCTTTTTATATCGAGAAATCAATACAGATACTCTTCGCCTTATCACAGTTTGTGCACAAGCACCTTCCATGGCTGTGTTTTTAAAGACGCCTGCAGTATCCGTGCACAGAAACACAATAAATGGCATATAGGGATAGGT
The DNA here is from genome assembly GCF_900634775.1 of Gouania willdenowi. Lineage (NCBI taxonomy): Eukaryota > Metazoa > Chordata > Actinopteri > Blenniiformes > Gobiesocidae > Gouania > Gouania willdenowi. The sequence goes on from NC_041049.1 coordinate 3,849,997, forward strand.
TATAGATCCTCCCTGTGGCCGGTGATAATTGGTGATAAAGCACAACCAAATAAAAGATGTTAACGTCTCTTCCCAGAGGTATAGAGAGTACTGATACTGTACATCTTACTCAAGTAGAAGTACCGTTACATGTAAGCCATACATACAATACTAAAGTACAATTAAATGGTAGCTCAATTAAATAGTACTCAAAGTAAAAGTTACTATTAACTCCCCCCCTATCTTTATTTTTGGTAATAAATCTTGCCACGGTTCCCTTGCGTACAGTTCTAGAAATCTTGTGCTAATTGAAACTTAATTTATTTTCCACCAAGGCATCTGTATAAAAGAAAAGGTTTGTTAAAATGTACAATTCTTTTTTAAATAAAATTAGGGCTGTGTGGAAGCACACACACACACACACACACACACACACACACACACACACACACACACACACACACACACACACACACACACACACACACACACACACACGCACAAAGAACTTTCTTGCTTATACAGAGAGAAAAAACCAATGAATTCATTCCAAAATAAAAAAAAAATAAATAAAAAATTCAGGCTCTAAATATAGATACATTTATGAACTCTAAAACTGTGTAAAAAAACCCCAGCATTCAAAGCTGTTTTGGCGCGATGCGGCTATGATGTGATGCATTTGATTGTCATCTGTTCATTTAATTTTTTGTAGTTTCACAATGTCTGTTGATCATTTTAAAACCATAGAATAATAATTTACTCAGTAAAGGTTGGGTGTAGAGATGTAACAAATTAATTTACTTCTTTTAAAAAGTACTTAAATACAGGTAAAATTACTGATTTAGAAATACTCAATTACAGTAACGTGAGTACTTGTAATCCATTACTTTTACCTCTGTATCTCTGATGTTTAGCATTGGGTGGCCTGCTGGTCTGGATCTGCCTTCAGCTTGTCTTTAATTGGGCGTCCAACTGACGGAATAGCAAACTAGTTGGGTTCTGGATCCTGCTATGTAATTCCCATGATGCACCACACGCTTATGTAAGCTATTAAGGAAGAGTTATGTGGCGTTACAGCCATTTTTGTCATTTGATTGACGGGAAACACAAGCAGTGGTGCAAAAGGGTGGAATTTTCATCAGAGGCACATTTGGGAAAAATATGTACGGTCCCAATATTTTTAACATATTGTCTTCAGGAAAAAAGTTACACCATTGAAATATTAAAGGCGTTTTCCTGAATAAACCCAAAAAATCCGAGCTTTCTTGTTTTGCTAGTTTTTTGTAAGATAGGTTTGATTGACGATTTTCAACCATTTTCCATTTCCTTTCCACTCCGTTATCATCAACCGTATCCATGGAAACCCGAGAACAACTTTTTGATGTCAATTTTAAAAAAGGCAATGAAGGGCATTTGGTATTAAACAGGAACCAGTGAGTTGTGCCTCAGTGTGTGATGGCTGTGACCAACTACCATGTTGTCCTTTCCACTCCGTCACCACACAGAGGTAACAGAGTGGAATCAACCCCATCATCTTAAACAAACTGCTGCTATGCTGCTCATACAGCACAGCTAACATGGAACATTTAGGGGCGGATTCACTAAGATCTGAAATAAACCAGTTGCGTCCCTAAATCCTTTGGTGGCGCTGTTTCCTCAGCTGCTGCGAGGAATTCACTCAAATTGCAGCAATGATTAGTGCACATGCAGAACTGGTGGAGACCGTCCTATATATTTATATATATATATATTGTTTAAACCAAACACAGTAAAACCCAACATTTCTTCTTGGATATTTGGTACTTTGTCAGTTCAGTCCTTCTGTTTTCATCTGTGTTAATTAAACCGAGTTATTAAAGCAGAAACAATCATGCCAGGTTCTCACGAGAGATTCTGTCAACCATCTGTTTCAATGTACGTAGAAGGAACTCTCCGGTGTTCAGTAAAAATATGAAATGTAATAGTCCCGAAATTTAATAAAAGGCAGATCTTAATTAGATATAATTTCATTTGTGGCAAAGGTAGTTTGATTAGTCTCTGACTGTAAATAGGACAGAGCTTCATGAGCAAAGAAGAAAGACACCACACATCCAGTAAAAATATCATCTAGAGCTAATGGAAGAAGCTTTGTATACATTGTTTCCATTGAAAACTTTAAAGGTTACTAGTATATTTGTGTGTTTTAGTGCATTGTTTACATCACGTGTTTTAAATACCATCTTGTTCTGTGTTTGGTTTGCAACTAACTGTTGATTTAATATTCACTTCCTCACGGGCATAGGCATTTTTGGCTATAGGCAGACTATGCATTTTCCAGAGGGTCCCATGAACCCCATAACCAACCAAACTGGAGTATTTGGCCTCATTTGAGGAAAATAAAATGTATCTGTCTTTATACCTAATGTGCTTAAAACTAAATATAGCACATAAGACAACAAACAAACCACTAGCTTGTTTCTTTTGTTCTTAAATTACAAAAACACAAGCAAGTGGCTTTTTCTGAAGCAGAATCAAGTAGAAATTAAAGGACGTTGTCCGACGAGAATTATAGGAATGACTGACTGGTACTATTACTATCATTTCTGTACGAGAAGATACGCCAGAAAACAGCATAATTAGAAGGAATTATGCATGTGGGGCAGAAAAACAGTCCAAGATAAAGGAAGGTTGCTTGTTTTGTGAGATGACGTAGATGTGAGAGGAATGGAGAGCTGTTCTGCTAGCTAGTGCTACTAGCTGAGTATAAATGCTATTTAGTTAGGATTTGCACTCTCATACACCCAGCAATAGTATATGCTTCATGAAAGTTGGCCAAAATGAGCTTTTATACGTATTAATGTGCTCACGTTAATGTGTTTAGGTGTGCACGTAACATTTATTGAAAGAAAAAAAATACAATAAATGTTTACATTTTATGAAACTGTATATATATATATATATTAAAATATTTTTTAAATCCAAGTTAAAGGCATTTCTTTTTCCCTACTGCGTATGACTGAGAGGGAGATTTAATGTTCTTATTTATTTTAAAACTGTTGAATGTTTTCATGTAAAGCACATTTAATTGCCTTGTGTATGAAATGCGTTATACAAATAAACTTGCTCTTCCTGCCTTGCTTAATATTATACAAATACTGAATAATTATCGAATAATTGTAAGAGTAATAATGTAATAACAATAATTGTAATCGTAAAAATATTACAATCGCAACACTTTAGATCGTGAAGAGCTGTCAGTGGTAAAAAGTAGCTCGCCAGCCGAATAAGTGTGTGCACCCCTGGGCTAGAGGAACTGTTCACTGTACAATCACATTGTAGTTTGATGGCATACTTATATACTCATAACTTCCATCCTGTTTAACATGAATGTGAATGTTTACACATTAAAAAAACATCCAAAAACATTTGGCGTTACGCTGATTAGGTTTATTTTCTAGCCCATCTGTTCCTCCTTTGAGTTTGAACGGTTTTGGCATTTGATTGAAAATGTAGTTTTATCCACAAACCCTTAGATTTTAATGATCCCATTGTTCAACGAATTATGTCAAAAACTTCCATAGAATGCAAAGAAAAATTGTGTCCTTTAGGTGCTAAAACAAGGAAAACTGACCTTTAACTCTGTTTATTAGCTAAATAAGTCTTTCAGGACAGGCTTGTATGGATCTCTTGGTTCTTTATTCTTGGGTTTCATTTTATTTGAAGTTTCTTAATGACTTTAAATCAGGGGTGGTAAACACACACAGCAAGTCACAGTTCTTGCCAAAAAAATGTCATGCCTTGCTTAAAGCAACCACAGAGCAACCAATGTCAAGGTTAAATAAAGTGTTTTTTTTTTTTAGCATTTAATTACCCGCCTCTTGATTTATTACTCGGAAACTAACGGCTGATAAAAGCCATACAAGAGATTTTTATTCCCCTTTAATATCGTTAAGATCTGCCTCATTAATAATTATCAAGATTCTTAATCTTTGCTCTGTTAAAACGAATAAAAGAAGATGGAAAAACTCTAATCAATCCAGGAAAGAAAAAAGATTTAAATCTTCCATAGGGAGGTGTAAGGTATTCTAGCAATATGTTATTGGATAAGCCCACACTATCTCTGGACGATCGGAGCTCATATTTAATATGAAACGTTTAAAAGACAAGCACTGAGCTATATCTGGAAAGAACAGGTATGGATAAGAAGAAGAAGTTTGTTTCATGTAAGATATACATTGTTTTCTTCTTCACCCAGCAAACAAGAGCCTAGATATCACTGGGTTCAAACCTGTGTGAGATTAGTGACAACGCATCATATACAGTACGTTTGCACTTACCTTCAGATAAAGTGTTGGGGGGATTTGAGAGAGGGTGCAAGCAGCTTTCTCGTTCTTCACTTCTGAAGCTATGGTGTTAAAGCCACAGTGCGGTGGGTGATAAGAGGAAAGACGGGGGGAAGCATTATCTGCATTTACAAAAGGAAGGTACACAGTTTGTTTGGAGATGAACATATTGATGCATTTCTAATTGGTCCGCACAAGACAGCGAGGTTTCCCGCCCAGCTGTGGAGAGTCTTTCAGCATGGATGCTAAAATGATGGATGTCAAAGTCTGGCAGAGATGATAAAAGGCAGGTAAAAATATGTAGGTGCCAAAGGAGGACGGTGAGGGAAAGTGTTTCGGAGGGAGAAGTAGCGATAAAGCCAACGCGTGCATATCAGTGGAAACACATTTAAAAGTGGAGCAATAAGCCGAATCACAGCAGCTCTCCGGCTGCACTCGGGTTCCTTTGCATCCAGTCTTTCATCTGCTACAGCTGCTTGGTAAAGATTACGTCCCCTGAGTGACGGTGTGGACTCAAAACTCAACGTACCTACTGTACAGGTCAGCGGTGAAAACACACAAGCAGAGTCACCAAGGCCTAACCCACGGTGTCCAATCTGTTCTAGAGGACCTCGATTATCAACGTCTGAAACAGCTTCTCTACAAAAATGTTTAAGTTTCTCTCCAGAACTGTATTTCCCTTTTGGTCTGTCAATAGCTGACTTCCATTATCCTGGAAAATGTGCAAAATCTAAACTACGCAATAAAAACTGGTAATGGAAACATCTGAATTTTGTAACAAACACTAAAATATCGCTAAAAAATGTTTACGCTTTCATGAGGAGGTTTTTCAGATGTTTCAATATTGAAATGTGTTCGAGTGATTCAAGTAATATAATGTTCAGAAAAATACCTTTAAGGCATGTTTTTTAGTTTTTATGTATTCATGTATTTTTGGTTCCCTTTTGCATATTTTTCCAGCTATTTTTTGTATATTTGAAGTCAACTTCTGTGTTTTTTGTTGTCTTGTGTATTTTTGGAAGTAATTTTATGTATTTTTGTTGACATTTATTTGAAATTTTTGGTGTTCTTTTGTATATTTTCCAGTTATTTTTTGTATATTTGTAGTCATCTTGTTTGTTTTCAGAGTGAATTAGTGCATTTCTGCTGTTGTTTTGTGTAATTGTCTGTCAGTTGTGTGTTTAAATTATAATAAATCCTAATTTTGATTTGCTTCTTCACACAGTAGAGTGAACAAGTTTGACCATCACTTGTTCATCTACTGTTTTTGCTGCTGAAACAAGAAACAAGGAGTGATTCAAGCAGTGGAATATTCAGAAAAAGTACTATTAGTAAAAGTATGTTTTATTAAAGAATGTGCATGTCTTTTGTTTATTGCTAATACATAATACTCCAGTGATGTTGAAAGCCTGTCTAGTGTCTAGAGTACAAAGCTCGGTTAATCTATTTGATGATGATCTAGACATGGATGGTATTCAAGTTTGAAAAATAAGCCGTGTTTATTTGTGAATGCGATTGGATCATTTTGGTAATGATGAAGTCATAATGGAGTCCGTGTTCAGCCGTCTAAAACTTCAATCGTCTGTTATGTCTTTGTTTTTCTCTCCCTCAGGAGATCAGCTCTTGTTTGGGTTTGGATTTGATTTATGGGCTGTCAAAGAAAACTCTGTTGCCTTTGTTTTCCCTCAGAATGATGTCTCGTCACAAAGTGACAAATGCTCCAGGAGTGACAGACAGACGCCCCACCTGCTTTTCCCACAACAACCGTTGCGTCAACTGTACGGTGAAGTAATCACGGCAATCTCCTAATTCTTATATTTTACTTTTCATTTCTTTGAAAGCTGCTAAAAATCCATCAATGCAACAGCCTGATGAAGCGTCTGTCCCGGTACAGATAAGTGAGGTGTTTACGTTTCAAGATATATAAAAAAAAAAGAACAAGTATTCTCAAGAAGATAGAGGAGAAACTCATTAAATGATTATATGAGTTGTTGCCACTCTGAATAATTCATGGCTTTGTGATTGCTGTGGATGAAGGATCATTGGGAGGTGGCTCATCCAGACAAGGAGATGTCTGTCTGTAGTTTTAAAATCCACTTGAGGAGGACTGTACAAAGAAACATTAAAGAGTCACAAAGCTATTTGAATGTGCTCTCACTCCTCATTATTCGTACTATTTCTCATTCCGGTGTGTTTTTCCGCTGCTTTGCTGTCGCACACTTGGCTCCCTTTCATCCAATATTTCTGTTCTGCTCCTGCACACAGTCGGACATACTGGTCTGAACTAAGTGCCTACACTCGTCACTTCTTTCGCCTGTCTGAACACCACCGCCGGCGTCTCCTAGCAACAGCTTTTTATACAGTTTCAATTGCATCCCTACAAAAGAATAAAAAGAAGAATTAGCTTTAAAACCCTCAGATGAAACCTTTCTTCATGGAGTGATTCATGTTCCCTTTCGGGAGCAAAGCGTCCACGCAGAAACGTTTATGCCTTGGATGAGCCCTCGTGGTGAGGAACTCCTCTTTGATGAGAGCTTAGCAGGTATTTTTAGGCATTAAAAATGCAGGGGCGCATCCAAGGAGTTCAGTCGTAACCACACAAACACTTCTAAATGATACCTTGTGTCTCTGGAGATGACATTATGGTAGGTAGATGTTGAAGATATCTAGTGTTTAGTACAAGGATTAACATTAAGTGTCAACATCATGGCCACGTTCACACTGCAGCTCTTAATGCTCATATCTTGTCTCGGATTGTGTGTGGCAATGATAATATGTGTAATATAATGAATATTTATTCATTTTAAGAACTCACTCTCCTTCCACTGTCTACTTTACACTCCGCCCACCCCCACCACTCCGTCTGGGATGCAGAACTCAGACACTATCGCCGTTTGATGACCTAAAGGTTAGATGGAATGTGACCTGGCCTTTCAGACAGCAGTCGCATTGCAAAATATCTGACACACATCAGATTCATATCCACATATGAAAGTCGGATTTCAAAATATCGGGATTGTGTTGTTCACAGATGAAAAAAATCAGAATTTGGGATTTGGTCCCTGAACTGAAATGAGTTTGCCACCAGCCATAACAACACAATGCACAAAGGCCTGACAACACTACAACTGATCAAAGCTGATCATTCCCGTATATGGTAGCAGCCAGCTAGTGCAAGTGGGACACGCCAACAACACGCTGAATTGGGGCTGAAAAGCTTCAGTTTTGCTCAACCTTGACTCCAATCATCATCAAAAAGCAATAAATAGCTTTGGACCCAAATGCAGACTGAGACTGATTGACCGATTCCCCCATGAGCATCAGCGGCTCCTCATTATGTACGGAGCAGATGAAGGTTAGCTCTCACGGCTAACTCTGAAACTCTGGAACTGCATCGACCGAGGACTGATTGGGGAGTAAGTGGTACCAGTGACTGGGAAGCTCATGTTATTCTCTGTTCAGCCCCAGAGCAGCAGCAGGGTGGGGGATGGGGGTGGTGGTGGAGGGGGAGAGGCCAAGAGCACCTGTCGGAGCTGCTGATTGGACATCTGGCAATAATGGCAAGGTGTGAGGAGATAATAACTATAATCCATAATTTCCTCAATCTACTGCCTTTGTCAGCCTCTTAAGACGGAGAGGAGACGTTGCCCTTGACTTAAATTATCTGCAAAAACAAGAAAGTAAGAAATATTTGTCCACACAGGTGGGTTAAAGCTTTGTAGTCTGAGTTAGTCACAATTAATACTGTGGATTCCTTTGAACACATACTGTACATACATTCATCAGTGTTTGTAAGAGAAAATGAATGGATGTGCATCATAGTGGAAATACAGTAGTTAGCACTCTGTTGTCTGAGTAAATACCAACACAAACATCATCATTTTTCTGCAAATACAAACACTGCATCCAACATGACAAGAGTAAATGAAATGAAATATTGGACGCATTTAGCAAAAAAAACAAAACAATTGCTCCCAGTGTTATGTATGTAGCTGATAGTCCCTCAGGCAGAGACCGTGATGTACGCTATCAGTGTACAGTGGTATCTGGCCTGCTTAGAGCAGTCTGACCAGAACTGACCAGGAGATAGTTCTGTAATTACATAACAACTGCAATAACAAATTGTGGAACGAACTCTATTTTTCTAAAATCCTGCTTTTTTGGTCAAATAATTCCACAAATTTGACCAAAATTACACAGAAACGTGTCGAAAAACCACCAAAAAAAAAAAAAAAAAATCGATACATATTGATTTTGAGGTAACGATCCCCCAATGACTGATATCTGTCATGTATTATTTGGATATTGTCAGTGCCTTACATACTGTATATATTATTTCATTTATCAATGAGTTAAACAATCATTCTGCCCTATATAAAAACATTACTTAAACTCCATTAAGTTACAGAAATGAATGCATCCTATACAGTACATAGGCTATGTTGTAAATGTCCAACTAACATACTACTCATACTAAGTCTGAATGAGTATACAGTGCATTCACATTAGATAGTATAAAAAGATTGAGTATGTGAGAAATACCCAGGTGTATACTATATGAGATCATTTTTTAAGTACAGTATGCACGGTGGGCACACAATCACACTCAACCGAACCATTATGCATTGCGAGCGGAACATACAGTAAAATCATCCCAGGACCAGCTTCCAGCTAAAAGTCAAACATCCCGTTTTCAAAACAAAAGCATCTCTTCTTGTCTTCCATTAGTTTTTTTAAGCTTTTGTAAATAGGGCTTTTGTTTTGAAAGAAAGTTTAGTCACTGGCACAATGGAGGGTCTCTGAAAATTTCAGAAATGTCAAGTTTTATGGATGAAATGAGCACATGTTGATGTTCTACTTGGTGACTTTCTCACTTCAAATGTTTTCAGAACTTTCAAAGTAAAGGTGGAGAATGAACAGAGATATTTAGCCTCAGTGTGAAAAAGGTTTTTGTTGTTGTAGGTTCCAAATGCATCTTGGGAAACTTGGAAGTATACTTCAGTGTGAACGCTCATCATCCTAACCATACTTATAGTATATAGTTGACAGTATATACTATTTGAGCTTGTAGTGTATAGTACGGCGTATGCTGTTTTGAACACAGCCATAGTAATCTACAATTTGAAGTCGACACTGCCCCCACAGGTTTCTGATGGTACTGCACAGCCTGGAATAATTTAGTTTATTTTTTTCAATTCAGACAAAATGCACAGGTCTGCATTTTTTAGGTTTGAGAGAACAATGTGACTAAAACCGTGACGATAAGCTAGTGGCAGGTTTTTGAGGCATGTCTTTTTGGGCTCTTTCTGGAGTGCAGAAAAAGCTGCTGACTGTATAACAGAAGTCCCATCATAGAGCAGCTGCTGCAGGTCTTTCCACTCAGCTTCACAAGAGGCTGCCATGAAAAGAACACTTGATTCATCTCACGTTAGCCTGAGCTGGGTTTACCGATCGGTGAAAAATGCACCGAAGCAGAAAAAGTGGCATGAAAACAGAACATAAAGCGGATCCAATGCTCTGCTCCACCTCGAAACTCCCTTTTTTCTCCTTATCTGCAGAAATTTCTGCTGCTTTTTTCTTTTCAAATGTTTGCCTTTAACTGTGATTGATTGATGAACGCTGAGACTCGCCTCCTGTGGTGCCTGCGAGCTGTCATTTAAGCTGAGTCAGCAAGTGTCGCCTAAACTGGGGGCAACACATGAGCAGGGGTTGCATTCTTCACAGGGGATAAAAGGCAGCGGAGGGAAGAGAACAAAGGGCGACCCACAGAGTTACCGTTACTCCGTCCAGTTCTGCTGAAACTCCCTCTCATGGTTTTAGATTGCCATGACTTTGAAGCCATCTTATGACAATTTGGGGGCTTGTCCAGGATTACTAAACTAAGTGCAGTATTTAGTTTTTAAATTGCATGTGTTGGTAGAATTAAGTTTGCACCCACTTTTGGAATATATTTTTGACCTCTGTATCTGTGGACTAGATGAAAAAAAAACCAAGTCTCCATAAATTTGGTCCCCCTCTATTCTTTGCCAAGTTTATGTTTGAAGATGACTGAAAAAGTGTTTTGTTTTGTATTAATGTAATAATGTGAGATCAAGTGGGGGTGTTAAAATGTACCCTCAGTTATTGAATGTTTTGCTTATTATAGGCATATTTATAATATATATAATATTTCATATTACATTATATTTATAATGACTGATTGACGGTCACCTGTCAGATGTTGATTGTGGGCATGTTTAAATAAAAGCCAGGCACCCACAGGTGATTCTATTTGTCTGTGATGGTGACCTAAAGAGCTGCAGAGCATCTCCTGTTTGTTTATTTCCTCCGTCATTTACACTGTAAGAGCACTGTACAGCTTTCATCTGCTCACAACAACAACGAGCCAAACAACAGGTCCTCTTGGTCTGCTGGTTGGTGGACAATGGTCCAACATCTGCAGGAGATAACACCTGCTGAGGAGCCTCTTCCTCAGCACAGGGTGATTGTAGAGCGTTATCAGGCCTGTGTGTCCTACGCGTCACTGGGCTGTTATTAGATTTATAAAAAGTCTCCTTGAGGAGAAATGACTCAAAGAGAAGTTTCGTTGCAGCCCTGCTCGCATTCGTTGAAGCATTCTAACAGGAAATTCCTCCAAATAGGACAACCGCTCCTTTCCCATGTGGCTCCAGTCTTTTCAAACACTTTATTGACAGAAAGAAAAAATATAAAAAAGTGCTCGTAGCGAGTCCTCGTTTCCTCCCTCTGGCTTGTTTGCAAGTATTGCCGACTCAGAAGTCTAAGTCAGAGTGAGCTGTTGAATCATTCATAGCTGAGGGCAATCACACAGCTCTCTCTCTTTTACGCTGGAGTTCAGTGACGGAGCGAGGGAGCGCACAGGTCTGATCCCATTCAGCGCTGCCAAAGCTTGAAATTGCTGGCCTTTTAACTGGCAGCGCCGACGCTTTATTGCACAAAACCAAGCTGGAGCACATCACTGGGTGTCCTTGATGTGAGCGGTCACAAGCGTCGTCATGGTGATGGATGTATTAGAAATGTTTTTCAATATGAATATTGTCTTTCAGTGATGATGGCTCTACTGTTTCCTGCCAAACACAAAAACAAAATAAAATCCTATCATCTCCAATTCTAAAATATTGATGTTATGAGTTCGGGGGAAACAAAGGAATCCGTGTCAGGCTGAACGGGATCTGATCCTGATCCTGAACTTCCTCCATCTGATGAAACATTAATGCAATTTAGAGGCAATATCGTGCTGAAGTGTTGAAATGTTTTAAAAATTCATTCATTCTTGCATTTGAGCTGTGGATTTACATCCTCAACAATGAGCTTTCATTAAGCACACTCAGCGTCAATGAAAACTTTACACTCACATTTTATTGTCTGGAGAAAAAATATAATAGTTTGCTTGCATTGATTATGGTTTCTTTCATTGTAAGTATACTGGTGCAAAATGCAACTAAAAAAAATGTTAATTCCACCATTTTGATTCAGAAGTCAAAAATCAAAAGTAACAAAAGTCATTATCATGTATGACCACAGTTTGCCTGGACACAAGCTTGACATTGAATTTGCATGGAGTAAACCACAAGGGCAGCAACTCGTATTTAAATGAAAAGTGGGAAAACAGAAGGAAAAGGAGAGGGGAAAAGGCAGGTCATAAACTGAGTTCTCTATTGGGGGAAAAACATGCACATTTATCATAAAAGAAACCAAACTTTAGAATTATTTTCTCCCCTGATTTTCTTTGTAAAGTTTTAAATTTGGGGGCCAAAATGGCAAAAACATCTTTAAAATCCTCGTCCAGTTTGTATAATCAACTAATGACACCCATTTGTGCAGTTTTTTAATGAATGACTTCACTGCAGGGTAAAGAACTGGGAGTTCGTCCAAATAATTGAAATTTAAGTTTAAATTCATAGAGTTTTAATTATCTTAGGAATAAAATGCACACTTTATAGTTAAATTATGACTGAAGAAAAAGCGTATAGAAAATAGCGTCCCTCTCCCTTCTTGCTGCTAAAAAAAAAAGTTGAATTGCTGAATTTTCAGATTGAATGTCCACGTTGGATTGAGTTGATTCTCCCACTTTGGTTTCATTGTTCCCCTAATCAATACATAATGATCTCAAAAGGATATATTGTTCTGGTTTTCCACACTCGAGGACTGATAAATCGAAATAATGTAACAAAGCTTTCCAAAAGATATCGTCCATCGTGCATTTTAAGCCTCGCGCGTATGAACAGAAGTTTAAAAACCATTGTGTTGTAATGCTCTCTATTTGTAAAGAGCCACAGACACTAATGAACAGCCCCAACATATGACTATAAGGAAGTCGTGCACACTGATGGGTCATTAACTGGATTTCAGCTTTAATTTACGCACTGCAGAGCTAGAACTGACCAGTGAAAGCTACAGATAGTAGATAGTGAGAGATGACGGAGTCCTCCGGGATCCATTAACAGTTTACAACTAGCAGAAGAAGAAAAGTCTTTTCTACCCAACGGAGCCAAAGTTTGGTTTTCGGATAAAGTTAATACCATGATACGCTCGGCGAGTTTCCCTGGATGACTGGACCTAGTTTCTCTCTCAGACCAACCACTAGAAATTACTGAATAGTTGAGGTGTGACTCGACTAACACTTTTAGAAGGAATTTGGACGGCTTTAGAAAAGGAGCTCAGTCCATTTGTTGGTAATGAAGCTGATTTTAAACATAAAGCCCCATCATGCCCACACTCGTAGAAACTCTGGTATTTTTAGAAGTTTCATTTTTATCTCATTATTTTGTTCTGTACTTTTGGTCATTTTGCTTTTCCTTTTTTTTTTTTTGTCTGGCCAGTCGCTGTGTTCACGCTGTAACTTTGCTCATTGTTTTTTTAAGTGTTTGCAACCAGAAAGTGGATTTCTTTCCTTCCCCCAGCAGCTGAAAAGCACTATTGTGTAGTTTCTCAGCTCGTCTGGCATTGTTCACACTTTGTTAGAAACCTGATTCTCCTGCATTCTCTCAGGAAAACACCACATCGGACATCTCCACTGTGGATCGCAGAGATTTTGTAGAAAATATGATGAAATTCACTGTTCATTTTTCCTGTTTCCTGGATCCCGAGGGAAATACTGTGTATGAAACGTTACAGACGGAAAGCTGATGGATCTGTTAGCGTGTCGTACATGTGTCAATATAACAATATGATCTGCATTACATGTGTTTATGTTCATATTCATCCTGTATTTTTAGTAGTGAGGATGCAGGAGGTATCCTCCAACACCGTTTGTCCGATTTTCACAAATAAGCTATCAAAAAATTAAGAAAGTTCTTGAGATTTATGCTTGTACTTTTATAATTTGTAACTTTTAAATTTTTTTGACTTAATATATTGTTTCTTTCCCATTTATTTCTATTGGAAATTTGAGCTTTTTTAACTTTCAAGCCTTTCATCCTCAGCCATTCTTCCACTTTTTTAACTCATTTCATCCTTATTCAACCTTATTGCTAATGTTCAGCTATTGCTAGGTTAATGTAAATGCTAGGCTAATGCTATTGCTAGGTTAATGCTAATCCTGGGTTAATGCTAGGTTAATGCAAATGCTAGACTAATGCTATTGCTAGGTTAACGCTAATCCTGGGTTAATGCTAATGCTAGGTCAACACACCGACAATAACTTTGAATTCTTTGGTTATTTATAGTAGTTACATATTTTCTGGTTGAGCAATAAAAATAGTGAAAATGCGCGCCACCGTTTACTGACGTTATATTGGCAATTTTTTTGGCACAGATGTTCAAAATGTCAATAGGAACAAAGTAAAATGCAATCGAGCAAAAAATCTTATACCATCCCATTGTGAACCAACCTACGGAACATGTTATTTGTGACAAAGGCGAAGGAGGTTCCGGGACACGGGATTATAAAGATTGGGAAACTCTGGACTAGACCTTATTGTTTGCAGCAAATCCAAAATAGTCGAGTGCATTTCTTCATAGGGACGAGCCACTCTCTGCACCATTTGCAGTAGAAATGAGGCGATAATTTACTTCTACGACTTGCAGTAAAACACAGCATGTGATAAAAAGACTTCATCTAAATAAGTTCACCCAACACACGGATAGTGCTCATGATTTGGTTCCAATCAAAGCTTTTCTTTCCAGATTCAGCAGAAAATGACAAACTATGTCCTGTTAAGTCACCCTGTGTATCCCATAGAGATCATCTTACATAAGAAAAGCCTCCCAGTCCTGAAAACCAACCCAGATGATCCACGGCAGTGAGTGAATCCTGGGAGAAGCAGATCCACTCTCAGCTCGCCGGCAGCACTTATGTATAAGTGATGAGGCTGGTGTGGAGGACTGGGGCCAGTTTACGATAGTTGCGCTTTATTAAATGTGTTCTTAGTGGAAAGTTGAACAAGCTTTTGGCAGGGTTTTAAAAATGTAAATTAAAGTACGGTACATTGAAGAATGACAATCATTGATTAAATCAAGGCTTTGAGCGAAGCACCAGTGAAACTAAAGAACTGTCAGTTATGAAATGACAATAAATACAGACACTGACAAAAAAAAGATACACAACCCAGTAGACCAGACATGGGCAACTGGTGGCTAATTTTATGCATCCCCAAAACAAGATGACTCTGAAAAATGACAAAATAAACAAAATGACTCGAAAAATAAATAAAATCATTCAAAATGATAGACAAAATGACAACATGAATACACAAAATGACAGATAAACAAAAGGCGTCCAAAAAACACACAAAATGACGGAGAAATATTAAAGAATGGCAACAAAAATACACAAAATGACTCGAAAAATACGTACATGATTCAAAATTATACACAAAAATACACAAAAACTATAATGAGTCCAAAAACACACAATATGACAAAAAGATTACACAGAATGGCAGCATCAATTTACAAAATAACTAAAAAAATATACAAAATGAGAAAAAAAATTACCCCAAAAACACACAAAGTCCTTTGATCTTTCCTGTATTAATGGTCATTTTTCTAAACGCTCACATGAGTATTGATAATGTGGCCCTTGGATCAGACAATCACGTTTTGTGGCCCAGGTTTTATTAAAAGTTGCCCATCTCTGTACTCGACCATCTAATGCTGACCTTAACTCTTCATTTTTCAGGACTGAATCATAACATAATCTAACCACTCCAGCAGACATGGGCTCATCTGTAAACAGTCAGCTGTTAGCTTACCAATAACCAAGAAGCGATTAGTCACCTTTATAATAAGTGCTGACTAGGCTACTGGGAGTGAGGCCCAAGGCCAACACAGGCTGACTTTATAATAATGTATTATGTTGTTCTGCAGTCAGTGTCTTCTCCTCGTTCTTCTCTCTCTGCTCTGTTTCAGGTGTCGTGAAGCTGATGATGTCACTTCCTGATCTGTGGTTCACGGCTCAACTAGTCTGAGACACTCTGATGTTCTATCTCTCTATCCTGTTCTGTTGGTCCTTCTGTCCACTAACCCCAACCAGTCTACGCAGATGGCTGCCACCTCTGAACCTGGTTCTAACGGAGATTTCTTCCTGTTAAAAGGGAGTTTTTTCTTCCGACTATCGCTAAACGCTTGTTCATGTGGAGCTTGTTGGGTTTTTTCTTTCTTACTATGATTTTTATATTTTGTAAAGCACATTGTGATGACTTTGTTTAAGTTTGCGAAGAAACCAACAATATCTAAGCAATAAGTGACAGATGTCTTGTTTCTTCCCACTGTCACTAAATGCTTGTTCATGTGGATCTTGTTGGGTTTTTTCTTTCTTATTATTGATTTTACATTTTGATAAATGCATTGAGATGACTTTGTTGTAAATTGTGCTATCCAAATAAAGTTGAATTGAATTGAATTAATTTTCCAAAATCCTGCCATTTTTCCCAAAATTTCCCCAAATTAAAGTGAAGATTTTGCAAGGACTGATATCTGTCACTTATCGCTTGATATTGCTTTACATATTGTACTTATCATTTATACATGAAAGTACAAACTGGGGCAAATTAAGGGTGAAATGACCTGTTTTCTCTGCCAAAAGTCTGTGTCCAGTCCAAACCAGTCCATATTTGGCCCCTGAACTAAAATGAGTTGACACCCCTGCATGCTCTATACGGTACGCAACAATGCAGAAAATAAACCCAGGAGATTGTTCTGCAAAATAATCCACTAATAGGTTTTTTTTATCTTCATTATGTTTCCATTTTTGTAATTTGCATGATACACACTTTTCTACACACACTGCCCCCTGTGGGCCAGGAATAATCAATACGAGCTGCAGAACATTTCTGTGTAGCACAATAAAGGAATTACCAGTGTTGCTCATTATTCCCTTTTTTCTGATAGTTTGTAATATTTAGGAGTGAACAGTTTTTAATCATTGGTTGTTCCTCATCTCCTGGTGGAGGATCTTTTGTCCTGCACTCCACACACACACACACACACACTGCGCTCAGCAGTCTGGAGGTGTACGACAGGTGTGAATGCAACACATTTTTAATAATGCATCCTCGTATCTGATGATGACCCTCCTAGGGAACTTCTTTAGTCGCACACACACTTTACTTGTATCACAAAAACACCATCTGCTGCTTCCTTTGCTCACTCACAGTGAGTTTAAATGGAATAAAACGTCTCTATGTTGCTCTGAAGGAGGTCTGAGTCGATCTGTCTGTGACAAACAGTCTGATTTACAATCTGCATGTGGTGAGGATACGCACACGCACACACACACGCACGCACACGTGCACAGACGCACACAGACACACGCACACACACACAGTATATTGTTGCCATATTTAAGTGACTTGTGAAAATCGAAAAAAAAAAACATGAACTAAAAAATACGTAAACATTTGAAAAACACGTGAAAATGTAAAAACCACGTGAGAATTAAAAAAACAGGTGAAAATCTGAAAAACACGTGAGAATAAAAAAAACGTGAAAATCTGAAAAGAAACGTGAACAACTAAAAAACACGTAAAAATCTGAAAATTAAAAAAAAGACGTAAATTTTTTTTTTTTAAAAAAGATGAAAATCAGAAAACTTGTGAAAATTAAAAAAGAAACACATGAAATTTAAAAAAAGAAGTACGTGAAAATTTAAAAAACACGTAAAAATTTGAGAAAGACGTGAAAATCTAAAAAAACAAAACATGACAATCTGAAAAAAACTTAAAAAACGTAAAAATCTAAAAAACGTAAAAATCTGAAAAATACCTGAAAATCTAAAAAACGTGAAAATCTGAAAAATACTTGAAAATTAGAAAAAAAACATGAAAATCTCAAACAAACACATGAAAATCTAAAAAAGGGAAAAAATCTGAAAAACACGTGAACACCTAAAAAAACGGGAACATCTGAAAAACATTTTAAAATCTAAAAAAAACATGTGAAAGTCTAAAAAATTTTAACATCTAAAAATGGAATAAAGGTCTCTCTCGCTCTGATGGAAGTCCCCTCGTTGATCTGTCTCACAATCTGCATGTGTGATTTGATATGGCCTCAGACACACACACACACACACACACACACACACACACACACACACACACACATACACAGACACAGACACAGACACAGACACAGACACACACACAGACACAGACACACACACACTGATTAACTCAGTATATTGTGGCCATATTTCTTTCAGTGTCCTCCTTCTCCTCCTTCGTATGCTCTCAGCTCATTACGTCGGCCTTAGAGCATCACCCTCCTTCAGTGATGCCTCGGGATACGCGTTTGCACAAAACATAAAATTGATTCATTCATTTGTTTGTGCAGAAATATTGACCACAATCACTGTTTGTAAGTCACATTGTTGTAGAAGTAAAGAAAACACATTAAATGTGCAGTATGTGGAGTTCGCCCCCGTCTCTGCTCCTGTCACTCACCATAAACGCCGACGGCGTGACAACCTGTCAATTTTACTTCTGCTTCACTGATTTGTTTGTCTTTTAATTTTCCTTAAATCAAGTCATTGTGGACACATGTTCATGTGTTTCTGCTGCTGCACCGAGTCATTAAACACCTTTAGAGAAACAATAGGGGAGAGAGGGGCCATGTTTACATATATTTATATGTGTATATTGATCAGTATCTGTTATTTATTTTCTGTCAGTGTTGTTATTGTTGACTCTATTCTGTGCCTTTGTAATTATTTGTATTATTATTATCATTGGTGTTGTTATGGATACTACTGTATTGCTATTTGTGATGATGTTGTATAATTTGATTACTCTGTGATGCCTGGGAGCCAGGGTTGGGGTCAATTATAATTGTTATCACGTAATTGATCATTAATCACAATTATGATGTCATCATAATCACTGTTGCCTTTGTAATTGTTCAAAGTGCCAATTATGACTTGAAATTCAAAACTGGGGATCCATATTATAGTTCTATGGCTTACACATGTATAGTTAACAATTATTAAAATATGCTTCATATCAACTTTTCCCACTAGTTCTCAGTGAATCTTCACACTCATATACAGGTGGTAAGGTTAGTTAAAGAGAGGCTACTAAATCATTGTATTTAAATAGGGACAAAAACATTTTACATAGTCACAATATTGTGAATGTTTTGCTACTGTTAAATTCCAACTAGTGTCCCTCGTTGGACATTTACATCAGATATTATAATCAATGCACTGAAATGTAAAAATAAAGATGCTAAAATGACATATATATATATATAAATGAACCCGCGCTCGTTTAGCGCAGACTTTTGAAAACGGCCGATCGGATTCGTACGTCTCCATGGAGACAATGGTAGAAACAACAGTGATGATGTCAGAATTTAAAAAATTTAATCAAAATCCGTTCATAACTTTTCAAGTTATCGTGTACAGCGTTGCACTGCATTAGCATAGCATAGAACACTGATGATGACATCACTGTTGATGACATCATCATCTGGAACATTCTAATTGGAACTCTGATGATGTCACTGTTGATGACATCATCAGTGTTCTTAAACAATGTTTAAAACATGAGTTCCACAGTGTGGATGGGAAAATGAATCGGATATATATATCTATATATTGTCTTTTGGTTGCCAGAACATCACCAAAATGTAATCAGCTGTTCCTTGTCATATTATCAACATTTCCTGAAAATTTCATCAAAATCCGTTGATAACTTTTCAAGTTATCGTGTACAGACAAAACAAACAGACTTCTGGACACCGTAATTTAGTTCTAATTGCAATTGAAAACGTAATTGAAACCCCAACCCTGGTGAAACCATGAACCCACACACACACACTGCACAACGTTAAAAGAAAGACATGAATCAAATCAGATATTGAGGTACAACTGTGTCACTGATTTTGTTAAATGTAGAGAAAAGTAAGGGCTGACTGACTCCAAACTGCATTTTCTTCTAGAACCTTCTTGTTGCACTTGATTTCAAATTCTTTTGGTTTTCACATGCTTTGGTAGAATCAGCTCGTGAGGCTTTTTTCCTAAAGTAACACATTTCTTCACCACAGCTCCCAGAACCACTGACCTTTGACCTCAGCTGATCTGCTACATCTGATGCTAGTGGGCGGTGTGGCAGTGGATCGATGAGAACAGTGAGACCACCTCAGGGACAGGCTGCTCTTATTAAGACTAGTGACAGAAGAGGAAAGTGGCTCCATGGGAGTGGATTCAACTGTAATGTAGAATTCTACGTTCTACAGTGAAGTGTGTGCACATCTAAACCCGTATGTGCACACACACCTGCAGGTAACCATTGATATGCACGTCCCGTCCAATCTCAAAGTCGTACTAACGCACCGTGACACTCCCACACTTTCATAAAAATGAAAGACGTGATAGTCTGAAAAACGTTTATATCTAAAAAACACACGTTAATATAAAAAAAAAACACGTGAAATTAAAAACATGTGAAATAAAAAAAAATTTAAAATTTTAAAAAATCTAAAAAACACATGTACAAATCTGAAAAACAAGTGAAAATTAAAAATACCACATGTTTAATAAATAAACCACATGTGAAAACATGAAATTCTAAAAACCTTAATGTGAAAATCTGAAAACTTGATAATCTGAAAAATGTTGAAATCTAAAAGAACACGTGAATATCTAAAAAAACACATGTGAAAATAAAAACACGTGAAAATAAGAAAATTAAAAAATTAAATTAAAAAAATAAAAAATAAATAAAAGTAAAAAAAACAGAAAAACCTAAAAAAACACATGTAAAAATCTGAAAAAAACACTTCAAAATCTAAAAAAAACCACGTTTAATAATAAACCACACGTGAGAATGTGAAATACATGTGAAAATCTGGAAGAAAACACGTGATAAACTTAAAAAGGTCCAATCTAAAAAACACGTGAAAATCTAAAAAAAAAAAAAAAATTTGATAATTGTAGAAATATTAGTGAATACCTATGAGACAAATCTGTCCTATAGCATACCTTCCTGTCCTGCTTCGTACATTCTGTCCCTACGTGTGTTTTCTTTTCCTCTCTATGTTTATCTCGTTTCTTTTTCTTCCACTTTCTCACTTTCCTACTTCCTGCTGGGAAACGGCAGCCGACACAAACCATGTGACCATCCATGTAACGCAGAGCAATTAAGCGTTCACATCCATCCATTAGGAATCAATGTAAGCGTTTTGTTTATTCTCACCAGATGACACATTTTCCATGAGTCAGACGACGTTTGGCGATGCTACGTTCGCTGACTCGCTAGAAATGAACTACATGTGGAACGATGTTGACCCTGAGATTGCTTTGGTATTTCTTTAGGTTGGTATGAAGTTTTCTAATATTCCTTCCACGGTTCGTTGGTCGTCCATTTACAGACTCTCAGCAGGAACACACACACACACACACACACACATAAACATAAACATAAAAGAAGCCACACGAGGATAGTTCTAGAGAAAGTTCTTATAGTTCCAGGATAAAGTTCCATGTTTTGATCACAGACACAAGTGAAAGTGCAATGACTTCACGATTTCAATTTGAATTTTATTTTGGTAGTCTTCAGAAAAACAAAAAACACTCAATTGTCCAACTAATCAGCCAAAAAAACAAAACATAAATAAATAAAATTGTCTATTCGGTGCTATTGGTACAGTTACCGAAGTACACATATACGTAGAATCTTAAAATTTAAGAACTCAACAGAATCAGAATTTGTTGTAGAAGCAAAAGTTCAACATTTTGGAAAAATATGATAAACATACCACTTGTTTTTTATATATTTGCAATTTAATTACAGTTCGTGACATTTTACTTGTTTTCGCAAGTTTAAAAAAAAAAGTTATATTTTATACCACTTTGTACTCGAAAAGGAGAAATGTGTAATTATCAATATTGCGTATCGCATTGTTTAGTATCGGAATATATTGGAATATATCATATTGTATCATGCACATTGCGAATTGTATTGTGTCAGATTCATGGCAATGCATAATACAGTCCTAGTCCTGATGTGACGACAACATAATAATATGTGAACTCTGATTGGCTGAAATCTCCAAAATGGCGACGCCCACATATAAAGGGATATTACTCATGTGTTTGAGGCTAAAAGTTCATCTAAAGTGAATTCCGGAGATGGGTTGGTATCGTTTTAATCAGTGGCGTTCAAGGGCCAATCGGATGAAAGGATGACATCCAAATATAGGCCAAATCTAGGGCAGGCAGGGCTGCAGCTCTTCAGTATTCTGTGAAGGTCCTTGGCCACTAAAGTGAAGACCAGTCAGCAAGTGTTGATAATCTGCTGTGAAAGCCAAGTGCCATGAAGGAAACATCTCAAGCATTCAACCGGCGACGCCTGTCGGCTCCTTTCGCAAAAGTCAATCTCCTGCTTGAGTCCCCCCCACCCCCTCCTCCCCCTGCTCTGCAGTTTGTGTGTGTGTGTGTGTGTGTGTGTGTGTGTGTGTGTGTGGCCAACCTACACACCAACAGATGAAGGCACATGCACAAACACAAAAGTCTGGGGTTCAGGAGGTGTG